>NC_133622.1:75763069-75960569 GCF_048593235.1 Sminthopsis crassicaudata
TTTCTCCCCATTTTATAGATGAGTGAATAAACATTTATCAACCATTTATTGTTTGTCAGGTACCATTGTACTAAAGGGAGACATAACAGAAAAGCAGTATAGGGTAGTCTGCCTCTTCAAGAGCTGACATAGTTGGCACTTAGTAAGTGCTTGTTGACTGACATGAAATTTTAATTAAAAAATATATATCCCTTGTTTTCTATCTATATGCTAGAAGTCCTGAAAGTCTTATTTTTTGGTCTTTTTTATTTTTCAAAGCTTTTTCTTTTCTTTTTTTCTTTCTTTTTTTTTTCCCCCTGAGGCTGGGGTTAAGTGACTTGCCCAGGGTCACACAGCTAGGAAGGGTTAAGTGTCTGAGACCAGATTTGAACTCGGGTCCTCCTGAATTCAAGGCTGGTGCTCTATCCACTGCGCCATCTAGCTGCCCCCCTTTGATCATTTATCAATTGCAGAATTTGCCTCCTTTTTAAATACAGGAATCCCCTCTTTTCCATTCTGCCAGTGGAGGCACCTCTGGTTGATTGCTTCTAGCAATGGGAGCTTCTTGTCCACATAATCCTAGATCCTCTTGGATGTTTTTCTACACTGATGCTTTCCCCACCTTTATCCTTGGGCTTCCCTTCGTTGTGCTTATTTTCTACTGCTACTTTATTGTGTCTTGTTGAATCCCCCATCCTATCTTTCTAGCCTTATGTCAGATGATTCTACCTTTGCATTCTCTCCATTCCAGCCAAACTGGGTTACTGACTGCTTTCTAAATTCCATATTCTCCCACTTGAGTGCAATTATCTGAATTGTTCCCCTGGCTTGAATTGCATTCTGTCTTTACCTCTTCTTTGTATCTCAGCTCAGTTGCCAGGTATCACACAAGAGACTGAGGATGTCAAGACTATGGTGAAATACTCTCTGATCTCAAGGAGCTTACATTCGAATAGAGAGGACAATGTGGACATGGATGCAGAATAAATGCTAGATAAATGGGGGAGAGAAGGCTCCAGGAGCTTCAGAGAACAAGAGAGGATTCAGGTGGAAGATTGTGCTTCAGCTGAATCTGGAAAGGAAGGGGATTTGAAAAGGCAGACAGGGGAGGAGAGAGTGCATCCCAGGCTTCAGCAACAGCCTGGCAAAGGCATGCAGATTTCCAAAGACTTTTTTCATATGAGCTGTTAAGGCAGGTCCTTTCCATTCTGTACTTGTACAGTTGAACCTTTGGATGCAAATGGAAGACATTCCATGAATCCCCATTAAATTTCTTTTTGTTAGTTTTGGCCTTTTGTCCAAGCCTGCTGAACTTTTAAAAAAATATACTGGTTGTGACATCCAAAGTATCCATGATCCTTCTTAGCTTCTTTCCCCATTCCTTTCATTTTCAGCCTCTTTATTTGATATGCATCTCTTAGGTCTTCAAGCAAGTAGTTGATCTGTTGAATAGGACAGAGTTTATTGGTACCGAGCCCTGGACTGCTAGAAACCTCTCTAGATTGGCATTAAGCCTTTAATCCTATTTGGGTTAGGTTTCTTATCCAGTCACCTCTTAATTTCCTGGAGGCCTGTACCTGTCAAAAGAAGAATTGAAGAATTTCCAGGAGAGAGATTCACAGCGTTTATTGCTGTCTGGTTTTTGTGTTTTACAAGGTCATATTTAAAGATTAAGAAATGAGGTCATTTTTGACTTCTACTAATTTGAAATCATTGATTTTTGATATTCCTGTATTAGATGGATGCCTTTCTCAACATCATTTTATATTTCTTTGAAATTAAGTAATTAGCTCTTAAGTGAAATTGGGCAACCATTATGCCTATATGCTACTGATTTCCAGAATTTTTGCTATATCACAAATATGTCTCCATCTCTCCTCTCCAGGCATTTTCTCTGGTTGTCCCCCCCATACCTAGACATCTCTCTCCCTCTTCTTGCTTAAATCCCAACTAAAATCCCACCTTCTATAGGAAGCCTTCTCCAACTCCTCTTAATTTTAGTGCCTTCCATTGGTTAATTATTTCCTATTTTGTGTCTGTGCATGTTTTTCTTCCCCATCAGATTGTAAGTTCCTTGAGGGTAGAAATTATTTTTTGTCTTTTTAAAAATCACAATCATTTAGTTTAGCACCTGGTACATAGTTAGAACTTAATAAATGCTATTAATTGATCTTCACTCTTGTAGTGTTGAGCCTGAATTTGTTTCTGATGAAGAAGAGAATTGTTTAGCTGTTGTTAAAAAATTCTTAGAAAACTCATTCTCCAAATCGTATCTGAACAATTGGAAAAATCTTAATTGCTCATGACTGGGCCAAGCCAATATAATTAAAGTGACAGTTCTACCAAAATTGATTTACTTATTCAGCACCTTATCAAACTATTGAGATTATTTTTTGAAAAAAAAAATAATTTAGAGCATCTAGGTGGTGCAATTAATAGAAACCAGCCTTGAAGTCAGGAGGACCTGAGTTCAAATGTGACCTCAGATACTTAATACTTCCTAACTGTGTGATCCTAGGCAAGTCACTTAACCCCAATTGCCTCAGGAAAACAACAACAACAACAACAACAACAACGAAAAACTAAAAATAATGAAATTCAACTGAAAGAGCAAAAGTCAAGAAAATCAAGAGAATCAATGGGAAAAAAAAGTGAAGGAAGGTCTTTTAGGCATATCATATCTCAGACTGTGTTATAAAGCAGTAATCTTCAAAATAATCTGGTATTAGCTAAGAAATACAATGGTAGATCAGTAAAAAAGATTAGCCACATAATAGTAAATGACCATAGTAACTTATTTTAAGTAAACTTATTTTTTAACTTATTTGATAAACGCAAAGAGTCCAGCTTTTGGAACAGGAACTGACTATTTGGCAAAAACTACTGAGAAAACTGAAAAGCATTTTTATAGAAACTAGATAAAGACTAAGATCTCACACTGTAAACTAAGATAAAGTCAAAATGGTATATGATATAGACCTAAAGGGTGATATTAGAGGTAAATTAAGATAGTATGGAATAGTGTACTTGTCAGATCTGTAGAGAAATTTTATTATTAAAACGAGATAGAGAGTATTATGAAAGGCAAAATGGATAATTTTCATTACCTTAAATTAAATCTTATAGCCAAATTAGAAGTTTTTCTGATGAAAAATTTAATTTTTCAATCAGTTCTCCATGTACTTGAGATTTACAAGAACACACCATTCCCCCATTGACAAGTGGTCAAAGAATATGAATAGTTTTCAGATGAAGAAATCAGAACTAGATATAGCCTTATGAAAAGGTGCTCTGAAATCACTATTGATTGGAGAAAGACAAATTAAAACAATTCTAAGGTACTACCTTATCTCTATGCCCATTAATTGGGGAATGGTTGGACAACTTGTGGAATATAATTATGCTGCAATGCATGGATAAAAAGTGTTAAAAAGAGCTTGTAGGTTGTCTAGCAGTAAGTATATCTCTTGTTCTATAATTGATCCTATTAAATAAGTTATTTACTTATTTATTATTTATTGCTTATTAAATTATTATAATCCTGTGTTGAATAAAGTGTTTAGTACTGTAAATTCTATTTAAGAAAAGTGAGGTAATCACAAAAAAAGAGCTCATGTGAGATGATGTTACATATAATTACTCATTCTAACAAGATATAATTTTAAAGCTAATTAGAGTATGATAATAAAGCATACATATAAAGCAAAAAAAAAAAAAATACAGTTCCTAAAAATTTGTGGTATTGAATTAACTTGCTCAAGGTCATAGACACAATTAGAGATTATCTTAAAATCTTTTTTTCCTTCTGTCCAACCTTGTTCTTGAGCTTGCTGTTGCCTAGTCCAACTTTATCTTATCTACAATGTAAATATATACTAAGTTATTCTCAACCTTTTATGCATTTAAACAAAGTTATTGAAGTCATTCTATATCCTCATCTACTCTGAGCTAGTAGAGTAGGCTAAAGTGATCTTTGGTGTCTTTTGTGTAGGAGAAAGAGCTTGTAGGTTGTCTGGCTGTAAGTATATCTCTTGTTCTATAATTGATCCTATTAAAGAGAAGCTCAAAAATAGTCTCAACTCTTTGGTCTTTATGTTACAGTTCTTGGTTTCCAGAAATCTAATCATTTTAGATACATGATAGATTCCTTTCTTTCTCTTCCAAGTCATAAAGACAGTTTTTGATTTAGCAGAAGGAAAGCCTTTTATGCCAGAACTGCCCAGAATTCAAGTGGGACAGATCAAGCTTTGGATGATGGTGGGGTCTCCCTCACTGCTAGTTTTCAAATAGAGACTGGATATCTACTTGTTAGAGATGTTAGAAAGAGGAGTTTTGATCAGGTTGGGAGATTTTATATATATAATCTAATAAACTTGGTTCCTTCTCTCCTTCTCTCCCTCCCTCCTTGCCCCCTTCCCCCCCTCTATATATACACACACATATATGTGTGTGTATAAGATCAGCATCTTCCAAGTCTAACAGCCTTGGTTCAAAAATTTTCCATGATTAATCTGAATTAAGAAGGCACATGAGGTTGAGTTTTAATGCTTGGTTTTTTTTTTTGTTTTTTTCCCTTCTTAATTTGGGAAGCTTAACTGATCCATGGTCTCTCTGTTTTTCCTTTTTTGTGTTTCTTTATGTAAATCTATGTATCAGAAATTCTTTTCACTCCTTTCCCACACCAGTCTTAGCCTCCGGGTTAGACAAAAATAGCATTAAATTATTTCTGTATACCAGACAAGTGTAATGACCTATAATTGCTCTTGTGTAATACTGGGTCTTTGTGGAAAGGCCGTGTATAATTTTGTGAGCCATTGTTTAAAAAACATGGTTCACGATAGAGAACTCTCTATGGAGAGAGTTAAAAAGGCTCCTGTGCATGAGACATAATTGTGGACTTCATCTCCTTCCAGCTGTGGGCTATGTCTGCATCTACTTATGTATAATGGATGCTGCAGTAACCTTGTTTAAATGTTGAAACTAAATCACTTAAAGAACATTTGGTGCTTAGATAGACATTTTGGGGAATCCTTCCTCTCACTTTTGGCTCTCCTTTAAAACCAGCAAACAAAAACCAATCCTGGTTCTCCTCTTGTTTTTGTTTTTTTTTTTTGGCATTTCTTTGGCATAATCAGATTAATTTTTCATGTATCTTCTCTTTCCATTCTTCCCCCATTCAACTCAGTTCACCTTCGGTTTCATCAATATTCAAGCTTTTGGAAATAGAAGATTAGAACTTATTAATTTTCTGATCCCATGGAGATATTTTCATTCTCATCACTTTATTTTTTTGCTGAGACAATCAGGCTTAAGTGACTTGCCCAGTGTCTGAGGTCAGATTTGAACTCAGGTCCTCCTGACCTCAGGACTGGTGCTCTAACTACCTGCCCTTCATTATTTCATTTTTAACAAATGTCTGTTAAGTGACTGTTGTTTACAGTGTACTTTACTAGTCATTGGGTGAGATACAAGGTTTAAATTAATTTGACCCTTATTCTCCTGGAGTTTATAATGTAGTTTGCTGTATAGGGGACAGCTAGGTAGCACATTGATATAGAGAGTTGGGTCTGGAGTTGGGAAGCCTTGAGTTCCAATCTGGCCTCAGACAATAGCCGTGATCCTGGGCAGGTCACTTCACCCTTTTTACCTCAATTTTCTCATTTGTCAAATGAGCTGGAGAAGAAAATGGCAAAACTACTCCAGTGTCTTTGCCAAGAAAATTCCAAATGGAGTCACAAAGAAACAGACACAATTGAAAAAGTTTGAAAGTATGAAAGCAAAAGAATGTATAGGATATGACACAGTGACTGTAGCTCAAAACAGTATGTGACAGGGAATTATGATGAACACAGGTTAAATGCTATGTGTATTTTGAGGGAATGTGTCATCAGTCCAATGGTCAGCCAGCTTTTATTGAGAATCAGGCAATGTACTAGATGAGCAGCTACAAGTACAGAATTGAGACCCCTTCCTCTAAGCAACAGATTTTAAGAAAACCAGGGTTGTTTTTTTTTTTTTCCCCATAATTTAAGGAAATGCTCATTTAGAGATTAGGAAAAAAAATAAGGATATATATATTTTTTCCCCATCTAAGTGTATAGATCCATAATACTGATCTCTAATTGGGACTAGACTCGGATTTTGAAGGAATCTGAGTTCTAAGCAGCTATCAAATGAGAAGGAAGAGCATTCCAGGAGTTGCCCTCTGCAAAACCCCTAAATGGGTAATGGAAGGGCATGGCAAGGGAGCTGCAAACTGGCCAGTTTGGCTAAACATAGTCACCAGTAATCAGCCTGGGAAGATATTAGCTGTCATTTACTTAGTTCTTTAAGGTGTGCAAAGCACTTTACACCTATCTCATTGAAGCTTGCTAGTGGGTGCAATTATAATCTTCATTTTATAGCTGAGGAAACCAAGGCAGACTAAAGTTGAGAGGTTGCCTGTGGTCACACGGTTAGTATGTATCAGAAGTAGAATTTAAATTCAGAACTTCCAGACTCTAGGTATAGTGCTCCTACCACTGGGCCACCCTAACTGTCCATTGAAGCTGATTGTGAAGAACTTTAAATGAGGAGGAAGATTTTAAGTAAAGGAATTTTTTTTTTGTTTGTTTGTTAGTTTGTTTTTTTAACCTATAGGCAATGGGGTATCTTATCTCAAGGGGAGAGTGATTTCAGACTAATGTTTTAGAAATACCACTTTACAGCTGTGGGGAATGTGTTGGATATGGGAGTAAATTTTTAATATTTTTAAAAAAAGTTTCAAAGTCCATATTCTACCCCTACTTTTCCTAATTCTTTCCTGATATGGTTAGCAATCTGATATAATACATGTGCAGTCATGTAAAACATTTCCATGTTAGTCATTTTTTCTTTTTCTTTTTGCAAGAAAAAAACTCCATCTTTCTCTAGAAGTAGATATCATTTTTCATCATGATTCCTTTGGGATTGTCTTGGATTATTGTATTTCTTTAAGTAGCTAAGTCATTCACAATTGGTCATTGTCAGTGTTGGTCTTATTATGTACTGGTTCTGATCACTTCATTCTGTATCATGTAAATCCAGGTCTTTTTGAAATTTTACTGCTTATCGTTTTTATAGCACAATAGTATTCCATTACATCCATATATTACAACTTGTTCAGCCATTCTCCAATTGATATGGACATCCCCTCAATTTCCAACTTTTAGCTACCACAAAAAAGACCTGCTAGATGGTCTTTTTAATTTTTATTTTCTCTCAAGACAGGAGTGAAAGAGGAGATAATGAATTTGGATAACTTTAGACTTGTTTGTTCTTTTGGGTTTTAGTTTGTGAGGCAATTATTTCCCTTGGATGGAAGAAAGCATTGAGAGGTGTAGCAGACAGTTGTTGCTTTTCATAAATTCATATAATGCAAATTTGATTTTATGTAAGGAATTCTGAAAGAAATTAAATGAATATTCTGAATGAGGATTTGATTGAGCTGCTACCTGCAAAGATTGCAGAAGAAAAAGGGAAGCGTCTTAGTCCAAGGTTGAACCAGAAAGCTTCACAGTGAAAACAGTTGGCAGAAACATTTCATCAAATGAATATTTTTCTTTTACTGAAAAGATGGATCTAAATATTTCAAGATTTTTAAAAGTTCAGAGACAAGTTGAGGAAAATATTGCTTGCTATCTTGAGATATGTGAGGGGGATAAAAGAGAAACATTGTCCAAAAATTTCTAGGTAGCTACACCCACAAAAAAAGTTGCACTGCTAACACCAGTGATAAAGGTAATATGTAGCCACTTTCCTTTTGAGATGACTCAATGGCTCCCCATTACCTTTATATTAAAGCAAACTCCTTTATTTAAAATCTTCCTCCTCATTTAAAGTCTTCTTCCTCATTTTAAACCCTTCACCACCAGCCACATTGGATGGTCTTTTCCCTTCCTCTCCTTTCTTCTCCCTCTCTTCCCCCTCTTCCCCCTCTTCCCCTCCCTCTTCTTTTCTCCTCTCCTCCTTCCTCCTTCCTCTTTCCTCTTCTCCTCCTTCCTCTTTCCTCTTTTCCTCCTTCCTCCTCTCGCTTCCCTTCTCCCTTCTCTTCCTTTCCCTCCCCTCTTCTTCCCTTTTCTTTTCTCCTCTTTTCCTTTCTTATCTCCTTGTTTTTTCTTCCTCCTTCCCTCCTTTGCTTCCTCTCCCTCTCTTCCCCTTCCCTCTCAATGATTTCATTGTTTTAGGATGCTCTTGGTTAGGAATTCTCCTATAAATGGCCCCTGTTCCATAACCTGTATCCTCAGACAGTCTCTTGGTATACTGAGTGATTCCGTCATTTGTCCAGGGTCACACAGCTTCCATGTGTCAGAGGGCAAGAAGTGAACGCCAGCCTTGCTGACTTCTCCGTCCCTTCTCCCAGGCCGCCTCTGAGCTGGGAAGGGAGGAGATGGTGGAAACTTAGTCATTGACCTTGAGGAATTTGAGCTTAAGAAGAGGCAGATTTTTAAATCCTTCCAGGACTTGTGGTTTCATTCGTTTGGGTAACGTTCCCCTGACCCAAGAGCCAAATCTTCATTTGAGTAGATACATTACAGCTGCCAACATGATAGGTTTTCCAAACATAGCTGGGTGGACACTTGAGTGACCAGCGGACAGCCTGGGCGGAACCTGCCAGAGCTTACGCTATTCAGGGATGGTCTCCAAGAACTCAGATTCATGGGCATGCCATAAGGAGGTAACTGAGGAGCTCTGTAGTAAAAGAGGAAGAAAAGATTGAAATGGCTTTTAAAAAAAAAAGATAATGAATGGTTCGGACAGTAAAGGTTCAGAACACAGAGACCCTCTAGTTCAGGGCTTAAACTTTTTTCACTTTTGTCCCCTTTTCAAGAAATTTTAATGTTACCCTGGATATATCTAGATATATAAAATATCTAAAATAGGTATAGAAATCAAACATTTACTTATAATAAATCATAATTTTGTGACCTCCACATTCAATTACAAGACGCCATTTGGGATGATCCGCAACTTAAGAAGTTGGGGTCCAATCCAACTCCCTTATTTTCCACATAGGACACTGAAACCCAGGAAGGATAAGTGATTTATGTGAATTGCTTCATGAGTGAGATTTGGACATTATTTCTTTCTGAGTTCTTGAATTTGTCTCAGCTTTTCTGGCCCTACTGATACCACTCTACTTAAGGTCCTTATCATCCATCCCCTAACTTGCCTATGTGCTTTTCCTACTGGTTTCTTCTCTTTTTAAAACATTACATAATTCTTTAAAAAGTTTGATTGCTATTTTTAAAAAATTAGTCATTTCTGATATGGCATCCCCCACACCCAGCTGAACAAAGTTCTTGTAACAAAGAAATACAGTGTAACAGCCAGGCAACTTGTGCAACCTCCTGGTGACAGGCAATGTTGTGATGGCCTTGGCCCTCCCCGCTATTTCTTGATGAGAGGGTGGCAGCTAAGGGTGTCAGGTCTCCTGAATCATGGGAGGGAGACAGAGACAGAAGGAGGGAAGAGAGAGAAAGAGACAGAGACAAGGGGAGGAGAGAGAGAGAGAGAGGGACAGGGGCTGGGGAGGAGAGAGACATAGGGATGAGGGGAAAAGAGAGACAGGGACAAGGGGAGGAGAGAGAGATGAGAGGAAAGAGGAACGAGGAGAGAGAGTGAGTAAGTGTGTCAAGGGGAGGGGAGAGAGACAGGGATGAGGGGAGGAGAGAGGAATGAGGGGAGAGAGAGATAGACAAGGGGAGGAGAGCTAGAGAGAGGGATGAGGGGAGGAAAGAGTGAGAAAGAGAGAGGAAAAGAGAGAAAGGGGGGAAGAGTGAGGGAAGGAGAGAGGGACAAGCAGAGGAGAGAGACAAGGGGAAGGGGAGAAAGAGAGAGAGAGATGCATTTTATACTAAAATGTTTCAGAAACATTATGCACACTTGGTTTTCTTGGACTGCAGTACACACGTGCATGTATCTGTACACACACACACAGATGGAGGAAGCCGACTTTCAGGCTTTTAGACCTGACATTCAGTGTCCCGCCCCCTGTATGAGCAGGCTATCCCCCTGACTCCCTCTGCTGAGCTCTGACCACTGCGTCACTGCTGCCCCAGCCGGTGGGAGTCACTGGGGGCCTTAGCCCATGGTTTAGCAGACAAGCATGTCTGTCTGGGAGTCAGAAATCTCACTTTTGACATTAAGTATGACCACAGCCAAGTCACCTGACTTGTGCGAGTCTGTTTCCTCATTTGTGAAATGGGGATAATAATGGGCCGGAGTTTAGCATGGTGCCAGGAATGTTTTTGTTGTTGCTTCCTCTCTGACTCTTCAGCACCTGCTCTGTCCACTCCCCCACCTCATGCCTGGAACATAGAAGATACTTAATAGATGCTTGTTGATTTGACTTGACGGTCATACCCACTTCATGGGTTTGTTGTAAGGCTAGTATGAGATGACGTATGAAGCTTTGTGAACTTTAAGGTGCTGTTTAATGTAAATAATAATATTTACAAATATTAATGATAATAATTTAAACCTCACCTGCCTCAATTGCCTGAATGATACAAATAACACTTAATTTTAAGTTGACTTTGTTGATGTTATTGGCTCAACAACTCAGTAGCCTGCCATTCATGGTCCAAGGAACATCTGACAGGAGGGTTCATATCTTTCCAGAGTGCTCTGATCTTCACAAAAGTCTTATCTCTGTAGTTTTCTTAAATAAAACAAAAAAACAAAACTCGACTAAATTAAGACTGGTGAATCTAGGGAAGGCCGTAGAAAACAAGGCTAGGTATAAATCATCTTACACACAAGAGTGACTTTCTGACAAATTTTATGTGAGCCATATCATTTTGGACAAGTTCCAGAAATTGAAGTTGCTGGGAGATACTATTGGGTGGCCAGCCTTTTTCCTATATAACTTTTTTTTTTTTTTTTTTTTTTTTATGTAAGCTGAGGATGAAGTAGGATGTGACCCGTTCCTCCCTACTAACCATGTAATATTTTGGGCATACTAATATTTTTTGTTAACCATACAAATAACCAGGTTTTGGGGATAGGCATAGAAAATTAGCATGTAATTTTATTGTTGTAGGAAAATGCTGTAAGATTAAGTTGCAGAGAGGGTGATGACTTGCATTATTAGAAGGTATTTCCTCTTTGGGGAGTTTATTTACACCAAAGAAACCAGAGGTCTGGTGCTAATAATAGAAATTTATCTATTATTTGAAAACTGGCAGAGGACTTTATCTCATAGGTGCCTCACCACAATCCTGTAAGGTCAATATTATTAAGATCAACAATAAATGCTACTATTTATTTTCTACACTTTCAAAGATGAGGATATTGAGCTACTTGGGTTTCTTGCCCAAGATTATCCAGGTAATCAGAGATGGGATTTGAATTCAGGTCTTCTGACTCCTGAGTCATCCCTCAATGTACGCCAGATTCTTTCTTGATATAGTATGAAAGATTGTTGGATGGAATGGGCTCCTGGGTTCCGACTTGAGCCATAATTACAGGCCTATACATAATTTAATCTGATTATCAGAAAAGGAATGTGGCAAATTTAAATTTCCAGAGGAGGGGGAAAGAGAATCCAATCTATGTGATAGACCTCTTTGTTGTGAGAGAAAGATCGCTGAGTCCTTCCTTGAAGAGTGGAAAGAGTAATATTGCATATTTTAGCAAAATTTGCCCCCATTCTTGTCTTCCTTCACCACCCGTGTTTTCTGAAGTTGAGAAGGGATCTGGTTTGCTGGCAGGATGAGATGAAGCTCTTAATGATGTTATTTACTTGAGTTCTGGGTGGGGTGGATGGAAATGTAAGACTCACTTTTTCCTCCATGGGAATCTAACACTCTGCCCTTTTGTTATCATTCTTGTTCTCTAGGCATTAAGTGTAACGGAGACCCTGATTAAGCCCTTGGAAAAATTCCGGAAGGAGAAGCTTGGAGCTGTAAAGGTTTGTCCCGTGTTGGAATGTACTCGTAAACAGAACATGTCTTGCTGCTACTTTGTAATGCTGGTTTACCTCCATTTGGAAACTTGGTCAGCTCTTGCTTTACAATTTGTGGGATTTTCTTTCTTTGGGTAATATAAAGTCATAAATACAAATATGGACGCCTAGGGAAGATGGTCAAAATCAGTGTTTCCATTCCTAAAACTAGTTTGTGTGTTTAGCCTACTGGTATTAAATCTATAGAAAAAGCTGTCAAGGCTTTTCTATAGGTGGAGATGACAATGATAATCACAACTGTATAATATTTTGTGGTTTGCAAAGTGCTTTACATACATGGAGTTAAGTGAACCTTAAAATAATAGAGTATCTTTTTCTTTCATTCAAATTCTAATAATTAAAAAAAAACACAATAGTCTGGAAGCTAAGTACTGTTTTAGGTAAATTATATGTATTTACTAATCCATTTTGGGATTTGGCCAGTATTTAAGCATGAATACTACAACTGCCAGAGAGTTCCTTGGGATATATTTATTTACCAATGGCAAATGATTTGAATTCTGGTTTTGAATTATATCCCAGTGGTATAACATCTAGGTCACCTTTTCTATATCATATGTGGGAGAATTAAATTATGTTTATTGTACATGAGGGGCAACAAGCTGGTACAGTGTATCCAGGTGCCAGACCTGGAGACAAAAAAAACCCTCACCTTCCTGAGTTCAAATGTATTTAATAGCTATGTGATCTTAAGCAAATCACTTAACCTGTTTGCCTCAATTTCCCTATCTGTAAAATTAGCTGGAAAAAGAAATGGCAACTCCAATATCTTTGCCAGAAAAATTCCCATATGGGGACCTGAAGAGTTAGAAATTATTAAAATGCTTGAATAACATTGTGGTTGAGTAAACTTTTCTGCTTTGTATTTGTTGCATTATTTCAGGTTGAACTGCTCAGAGGGAAGGGAAGAGGAATTTATATAGTGTGTCAGTTACTATGCTAAATGCTTTTTACATTATTATTTCATTTGGGCCTCACACTTGAGAGTTGGGTACTATTATAATCCTAATTTTACAATTGAGGAAACTGAGGCAACTAGATTTAAAGAGATTTGCTCAGTGTTTACAGAACTAATGAATCTGATGCTTTATTTGAACTCAGAGAATCCTAATCCCATGATCAATCCTCTATCCATTGTACCATCAGCTGTCTCTTGGGAGAACAGAAAACAAGGAAAGAGTTTTTCTAGATCAAAGTATTTTAGACTTAATATTAATATAAACAGGCTGTCTATCTGTACAGTCATCACAAAGCTTTCATATCTAACAATTAAATCTGTTAAAAATGTTTTACTGATCTTTTAAAAATGATCACTGATACTTTCTTTTTTTTCCCCCTGAGGCTGGGGTTAAGTGACTTGCCCAGGGTCACACAGCTAGGAAGTGTTAAGTGTTTGATTTGAACTCAGGTCCTCCTGAATTCAAGGCTGCTGCTCTATCCACTGCACCACCTAGCTGCCCTCGATCACTGATACTCCCTCATAAAAAGCCTTCCTAGTAACAAATTAGTATGGTTAAGCAAAAACATCCCAGTTCATTGACAATATCTCACAAAATATATATCATTTCACACTTTACTCCACCATCTCTCCATTAAGATTTACAGAGGTATGGTTCACCTTTTGTCTTCTGGGATCAGCATTTACCATTGCATTTATCAGAATTCTGATTACTTTTAATTCAATGTAATGGATTCAGTTCAATAAAATTAGCTCAAGTTAATTCCCAAATGTCACAAATAAACAGGACCCTAGAGCTCATAAAAGATTACCTTGTTTACTTCTTTTGTTACTGATGAAGAAACTGAGGTCCAGAAAGATGTGACGTATTTTACTCAGAAATGTAAGGTTATAATCAGCAGAGCTCAAATTTGAATGCAGAATGTTTGACTCCCCATTCAATGCTTTTTCCCCTTTAATAGGAAGCCCCATATAATTCCAAATATTAAGTCAATAGCTACCTGCACATGGTCTTTATATAAATGTTTTGTTGTTGTTGTTGTTTAAGGCCCTGTGGTTACAACATTTTTGCTGTGTTCTTTTTGTATGTTTATGTCTTTTTAAGGATTTATACATTTTGAACTGTTCTTTCAGATTCCTTCCAACTTTGGCATCTTCTACCATCATTCTTAATTTCATAGCATTACCATATCTCAGGGTTGGAAGAGATCTCAGGAGCCATTTAGTCTTTCTTTTATCTGATTACTGGGAGTCTTTTCTTAAATTTACCTGTCGAATGAGCCAGTCTTTGCTTTAAGACTTCATGATAGGCAGAAGCCACGTTTTTCTTACATAATCCATTTCTACTTTTAGATAGCTCTGGTGGGTAGAATGTTTTTCTTTATAAAAAACATACTTTAAATAGGTAAAGAAAACAATCTGAGGATGTCTCCATTATTTTTGCTTAAAAAAGCATTTACTTTACACCAAAAAGTTAGTCCTGGATTTGGGTGTTTTGATTAAGTATTCTTTGTACTATATTATGTTTAAGTAGAGTATTGCACTTGGAGCTGAGAAAATTTGTTGTAATTTTTTCTAACACCTATCAGCTGTGTGCCCTTAGGTTATTTCATCCCCTTAGGTCCTGAAGCACCTTTGTACTTACCTTCTGAAGTCAGACACCATAAGCTCTGTGGGTGAAGAGAACATCCATAATAAGAGTCCCTCTACATTAATGTTCCCCCTAAAAAATATGCACACATATGTATATTTTAAATGCATATGTATATTTAAAATCATATACATATCTCTAAGTATTTCAGGGGATAATAACATTGATTTTTTTTAAATGCCATAACAATTTGTCATGTTCATTTTCTCATTTTAGATGTATATTTTATGCAAGTAGATTTTATATGCAGATTTCTTTATGATAGCTATTCTTTTTTTCAGTCTATAAATTAGTTTTTTCCTTTTAAAATTAGAAGTTGAATGAAAGATTCTATTTCAAAATTGACTGATTTTTCAAAATGAATCTCTCTCATTATGCCTGTCATTCAGTTGAATTTAATGAATTTTTTTCCATGTATATGCATTTATAGGATCATAGATTAGCTTTAAAACTAGAAAGGTGGGGAGGATATTTAGTTCAACCTTTCTTTTTACCGAAATGGAATTTGAGAGAGGAAAAGGAACTTGCCCAATGGTAAATGGAACAGATGGAGTTTGAAGTCACACACTTGATTCCAAGTTCATTGCTTTTCTCCACTGTATCATAATACCTCTCTCATATTTGTTGTCTGTCTTTTACTCTTCTTGCCAAATATGCTTGGTCTCCCATCATTGGGAAAGTTAATACTTGCCAAGTACTGTTGGGAAGCTCTTTGCAAAATAAACAGTCCTATTAGGATGCTGAATCAGGTTCCCTGTTTACTCTCTTACTTTGCTTCCTCAGCTTTCCCTCTGGTCTGCCTCCTTGCACAGGTTATAGCTAGTTCACAGAGCCTTTTTGTCCATTCTGGCCTCGTGAGCCTCCTCAATGATTCTTTCTCCAGTAAGAAGACTACTTTACTGGAAGAGTTGATGATAGGATGAGAATTGGCGTACTTTATTGCTAGAATATCCTAAAGTAGTTCTGATATTAGAGCCTCTGTGAAATTGTAATTCTTTCTTAGAATAAATAAAATTGTTCCCAGGAACTTGAGATAGCCTGAGAATCTGGATATTGAATTGCTTTTCGAAGCCAAATATCTTTTATTTTTTTTAGGGAAAAAAATGTTGTTTTGTTTCTGGCTAATTGGCCTGTATTGAACCCTCCAAAACTTTTATTTGACAGATGAGGGAAATTGAGCTTTAGAAGAGGACAAGGGACTTGCCGAAATCAGATAGGTGGCGCTCAGGTTAGAGCCAGTACTTAAACTTAACGTTTCTTAGGTCATGCATGGTTTCAGTGCAGTTCCCATTCCATCCCCCCAAATATCTGACCAACATTCAGTTTTCACATGAGGATTACATGATTTAAGAGGGATGGGGATAAGGAAACAGATGACCTTACTGGAGTTTTTCCACACATGAATATCAACATTTCGAGTCATCGAATCCTTTGTCCCATTGGTAATCTCATTCTCTCTGTCTCTCGCTCTCGTCTCTCTCTCTCTCTCTCTCTCTCTCTCTCTCTCTCTCTCTCTCTCTCTCTCTCTGTCTCTCTCTCTCTCTCTCTCTTCCTCTTCTCTCTCTCTTCCTCTTCCTCTTCTCTCTCTCTCTGTCTCTCTCTCTCTGTCTCTCTCTCTCTCTCTGTCTCTCTCTCTGTCTCTGTCTCTCTCGTTATTTTCTACTCTCTGTTTCAGTTCTGCTTAATCATGATTTTTTAAGTTCCTAGAGTCATAGTCACTTATATAAACTTGGTTTTTATTGACTTTGAACTTGTTAAAATTAAAAATATATATATACACACACAACAACAAAAGCAGAAGTCTTTCCTTCTTTTCCCTTTCCTTTCACCCTTTCAGCTGGTTTCAACAAATATTTATTAACTGTCTGTTGTGTGAAGAACATCATTCCAGGCCCTGGAAGGAATAAAAATTATAGAGAAGACAATAGTGTCTCATGGAATTTACAATCTTATTAGGAGAATGTATGAGTCTACGCAAATTTGTCTTGCTTCCCTAAAGAACAAAAAAAAAAATAACAAAATGAGAATAATATAAGTATTCAAGAAAAGTGTACATAGCTTATGTTTAGATAGTGCTTTAAGATCATGGGATCCTAGCTCATGCTAGAGCTGGGGAGGACTCCTAGGCAGCTCCCTCACTTTGCAGATCTGGAAACTGACATTCAAGAAAAAGTGGCTTCCCCAAGCCCATCCAGGCAGGGCTTGAGTTCACTTCTGCGGACATTAGAGTTGATGCTATTTACTCTGATGCACATTTACTCTTTCTCAGAATAATACTGTGAGATAGATACTGGAAGTCCACTTTTGCCCATTATTTGGAGGAGTAAGCAGATTGGGGTAATGACTAGCGGGCTTCCATAGTTACTAATTGTTGACTCCACAGATTGGAGTCAGCACCCACATTCCAAGTCTAGCCCTCTCTCCGCTATGTGTAAATAGGATGCTTTGAAAGGTTTGTGATGAAGGAGTGGGCAGGGATCAGGGATTGCCTTGAAGTAGCAGCAGCAGCAGCAGCAGCAGCAGCAACAGTAGCAGCAGCAGTAGTAGTAATAGTAGTAGTAGTAGTAGTAGTAGTAGTAGTACAGCAGCAGCAGCAGCAGCAGTAGTAGTAGTAGTAGTAGTAGTAGTAGTAGTACAGCAGCAGCAGCAGCAGTAGTAGTAGTAGTAGTAGTAATAGTAGTAGTAGTACAGCAGCAGCAGCAGCAGTAGTAGTAGTAGTACAGCAGCAGCAGCAGCAGTAGTAGTAGTAGTACTAGTAGCAGCAGCAGCAACAGCAATAGTAGTAATAGTAGTAGTAGTAGTAGTAGTAGTAGTAGTAGTAGTAGTAGTAGTACAGCAGCAGTAGCAGCAGCAGCAACAGTAGCAGCAGCAGTAGTAGTAATAGTAGTAGTAATAGTAGTAGTAGTAGTAGTACAGCAGCAGCAGCAGTAGTAGTAGTACTAGTAGCAGCAGCAGCAACAGCAGCAGCAGCAGTAGTAGTAGTAGTACTAGTAGCAGCAGCAGCAACAGCAGCAGCAGCAGCAGCAGTAGTAGTAGTACTAGTAGCAGCAGCAACAGCAGCAGCATCAGTAGCAGTAGCAGCAACAGCATCACCACCATCACCAGCAACAGCATTAAAGAGTGAATAGGAGTTTGACAAGGACAGGTTATTGGCAAAAGGAAAACCCCACCAAAAGCACCATGGGGATGGACCTTGGTCTCTGTATGATGGGCTGAGAACAGGCCCTTGGGGTATGGAAGAGGGTAAGAGGGAGAGGTTGTGGAGGGCTCTGAATGCTAAGCTAACAGTCCTGAATTTCATCCCATCAATCTTAGGGAAGCATCCCAAAGTTTTGAGAAGAGGAGTGACATCAAATAGCTGTCAGTCACCAAGCTTTATTCCTTCTTACTTTGTGCTAAGCTCTGTCTTAGAGAATGAGGATCTGAGAGAAGTCAGTACAGCCTTCTGGGAGGGACAGTCACCAATATAAGCTTGGCTTTTGTTGACTTTGAATTGCTGGGTGGTGTTAATGGAATACTATTAAGATTAACTCCCCCTTTCCCCCCTCCCCCCTGCCCCTCACCCCTCGCCCCTCTCCCCTCTCCAAACAAAAGTATACTTACAGGATGATGAAGCATAAATGAGAAATACTCTCTAAGGGAAGTCAGTCCAGTGAGAGGCCTGGGAAAGAGGCTTCCCTCTTGTGGAAGGTGGGATTTGAGCTGAGTGTTGGAAGAGGCTAGGACGTGGAAGTGAGGAGAGAAGGCATTCCACAAATGGTACAGAGCCAGTTTTGTATGCAGATAAATAACTGTATGCATGTATATATGTTGTGTGTGTGTTTAAATATATGTGATATGTGTTTAAGTATACATGTTGTGCATATGTATATGATTTATATGTACAGGTACATAAACATATATGTATACGTATGCTTAAGTATACTTGTGTATGTATACATTTATGTATATGTCAAAATATACAATAAAAATATGTGTGTATTTAAATATACATATGTATGTCTAAATATATGCATGTAGATATAATGTATGTAGGTAGATATGTATATATTTATGTAAACATATATATGTATATATATGTATATTTAAATATGTGTTCATGTAGATATATATATGTGTGTCTAAGTATATGTATGTAGATATATATGTGTAGGTAGACATTTATGTATATGTCTGTAAATATATATGAGTATGTTTGCTCATATAATATACATAGGTATATATAAATATACACATGTATAGGTAGTGCATATACATGTATGTTTAAATATGTGAGAATATAAATATGCATATGCATATACACGTTTATAAGTGTGCATGTGTATATAGATAAATGTGTATGTATATATTTAAACATATGTATGTAGATATGTGTGTATGGATGGTATGCATATATATGTAAATATATATTTATTTATGTATATATACACACATATACTACATCTGTGCAAGATAAAAACTCCTCTGCCAGTGTTATGAGGAATATATTAGGTTTGGAGTTGCTGTAAAACGTCTTGTGTAAAAATATCCAGAGGACAGATGGAAATTTGGGATTGTAGCTTGGTACCAAGCTTTGGGAGGCGTTATCTCCATAGAAGTGATCACTGACACCCGAGGAGTGATTAGGTTTGAGAAGGGAGCCGGTTTCAGACATGGTGCTGCCTGGGTGATGGGTTCTTGGCTTGTTCCTCTCCTCCCTCCATACCACCAGCAGGAAACATGGGCCAAAGCTAGGCAGCTTTCTGAGTGATGTCTCATCATTCCACTCTTTGGTTAGACCCTTAAAGTCCATTGGTCCTCTTCTATAACTGTTGAGTCCCTCTGGTCTCTTCCATGCTTCATTTTAGGTATTTGTAATTACTCTACATGGCTCAGTATCCAACCTCATCCTGTCCTCCTCCAGGAGTCTGCTCTCAGCCAGTATAGAGAGCATCCTGTCCAGGGTTCAGGCCTCAGTCCTGGCCCTTTGGAGAAGTCAGTTCAAAACCCAACTCTGTCATTAACCTAACTGTGTTACCTCAGGTAGCCACTTTGGCCATTAAACCTGCCTTTCTTCTCATGGCTTACATGGGAATAAAATAAATCTTGTACTGTCTCCCTTCCAAGAATATTGTACATTTTAAAGACCGTTTATAAATGTCAGTTTTGTTTTAGTTTGCTTTTTAATCAGTGCTTTATGGGATGCTTATTCTGGTACTGGCAAACCCCCTTTTATTCTCCTTTCTTCATAAACATATTCTCCTTTCTCTGATGACATCTGTTCCTTTGTAACTTGCTCCAGTAGAGAAGGCTACCCGCCCCTCCCCCCAATATCCACAGCATTAGGCCCTTGTTCCTTCTTGATTTTGCAGACTGTCTCCTTACCTCCAGGAAATTCACACACCTTCTTCCTTCATCTTCCTGGGGGATTTATCATCCACCTAGATTCTTCATCTCTGACCCTGACCTCATATTTTCTTACCCAGTGCAGTGGATACGGTGTCAAGCTCGGAGCTAGGGAAAACTGAGTTCAAATCTGGCCTTAGACACTTAACTAGTTGTGTGACCTTTTTTGCCTCCATAAAATGGGGTTAATGATAGCACTCACATCCTAAGGTTGCTTTGAGGATCAAATGAAATTATAATTGCAAAGTGCTTAGCAAGGAATGTTTGGCACATAATAATAAAGACTATGTAAATTTTAGTTATCCTTATCCTCTCCTCCCAGTGCTGTACTGTGGGCATACCTTGGAGCTTATTCTAATAGGGCTATATGTAGATTTAGAACTGAGAATTATCTTATCCTCTCATTATCCTCCCATTTTATAAATGATGGACCCAAATCCTGGAGTTTTTTAAGTGACTTGTTTAGAATTACCCAGGGAATGCATGCAGAACTGGGATTTGAATCTAGTTCCTCAGACTCCAGATCCAGCACTTTTACTCATGGAGCCGTGTTTTCTCTTGGAATAGTTCCATCATTTAATATTTCCTTTTAAAATTTTCCTCTCTGACCATAATCCTTATATTTCTATTTATTATAGTAAGTTTAATTCAGTAGACAAAGTGCCTACTGTGTGGAATACCCTATACTTGGTATTGCAGATTTAAAAGCTAAACTAGCTAAAACGTTTCTGCCCTCAGTGAATTTATATTCTACTGGACAGTGGATGCTATTATTACATAGATATATACAAAATAATTTGAGAAGAAAAGCATTCCAACTATTGGAGAAGGGGGGATTAGAAAAGGCTGAGAACTTACTTGTTCTTTGGGCCTCTGGCTTTTTATCCTTGCCCAGAACCTGCCATCTCTCAATTGTCTTGAGGTTTCCCTTCCTTTCCTGCCCAACATGGACTTGAGAATCAGCAGCCCTTCTGCTAAAATTCTACACCATCTTTCTTTCCTAACCTCCTCCTTACCAATTAAAAGGAACCTGGGGGTCATCTAGTCTCATCTTTTCATTTTACAGAGGGAGATTTATTGACTTTCCCAAGTGACACAGGTAGGAAGTAATTTGTTTCTAGAGCCAACAGTGATCATTGCCTTTCCCTAATTATGGAAAAAGGCAAAAATTATGTTCCTTTTCTGCTTTTCTGTCTTGTGTCTGCTTTTTCTGTTCCAAGGTTGACCGAGGTTGCTGGGGAAAAAATCATAAAATGATGCTGATTGGCCCTGCTACTAATGAATGCTGTTGTCATCCTTGACATTTACATTGTGCTTTCCGTTTAGCCTCCGCTGGGCCCTCACTGCTGCTCAGCAAACTATTCCATCATTGCATGAAGTTCAGATGGAAAGAAGGAGTAATTATATCTCAGACTTCAGGACCCTTTGCCAAAACACAGTGGTATTTGTCCTATAGCATTCCATGTGTGAAAGCAAGTAATTCTGTTTCACTTAGTAGGCCGGATGTTGTCCCTTGGCTAAATTCTTTGTTTCTAAAGACTTGATGTCATCGGTTACTTTCCCAAACTTACCCATATTAATCTCATTTTCATGCATACATAATACTTGTATTGAATAGGATGAGTGTTTTGTTTGCTGATATCATCATCCCTGAGTCCTCTCATTTTGTATTTCACCAGAAATTGGCTAAATGAGAGAAAGCACATTTAAAAATGATTTCCATTTTATTACTAGGTTAGAGGGATAGAGAAGAAAAATTCATGCTAATTTTTGTCAGCTTTACTTACTTTTAAATTTTATTTCATTTGTTTTCAGTTAACACAAATCTGTTTTTCCCTAAGAGGGGGAAAAAAGGGAACTCAAGACCCTTATAACTGATATGTTTAGCCAAGCAAAACTAATTTCTACATTAGCCATGTTCGATAAATGTTACTTCTGCACCCTGAGTCCATTACCTTTCTGGCAGAAGATGGGTAGCATGTTTCATCATTAGCCCTTTAGAATCATAGTTGATTACACAATTTTATTTTATTCAAGTGAGCAACCATGAATGAAGGCTTGCCTCTATGCCCATTTTTAGTGTGTTCCTCAAAAGCAATGACATTCAAAAAGGTAGTAAGATTAATAATAATGATGGTAGTCATTGCCACTATTCATATAGCACTTAAACATTTGCAAAACATATTGCATACATGATCTCATTTTATTCCAAAAACAACTCTGGGAAGTGCGTATTATGTTATCAACATGCACCTCGCAGAGTTGCTGTTGAAATAAAATTTAAATTTTGTACTTTTTTTTTTTTAAAGTGCTTTTTAAAGCTTATTTAGAAGGTGCTTACTATATATCTGGCCATGTGCTGTGCTCTGGGAATACTAATTCAACTATAACAGTGTGGTTCACAGGGAGGGAGGAGTAGATCCATCTGTCACATTTCATCTCTTCCGCCTACCCTTCCCCAAAGGTGATTTTAATTACCACAGGGAGAGAAAGCAGGAGGTTGGAATGGTCATTGGCGGGCCATTTTGTGCTGCTCAGAAAGAGCAGAGGTACAAGATTAGAATTTTATCTATTTGCTTCCTTAAGTATTGTTAATCCAGGGAATGTCACTTTCATGTTCAAGCTAAACTCATGACAATTATTTTTTCAGAGAGACATCGTTCCATCAGTTCTATTTTTTGCACTGGCCTCTTTCTATTTGCATGGGACCCTTCCTTCCTTTTCCCTTTTCTCAGGGTCTGGCTGCCTTCAGGGGTAGTTCTTGATGGTGTAAATAACCTCTTAAAGTCATTAGGAAATGATTAACTAACTGCCACTGGGTTACATCTCAGAGATTCTGGACCTCCAACTGTCATTATACAAATCCCCTTCTTTGTCCCCCACTGCCTATTCCCTTATTCCTAATTTTTAACCCTCCTGTAGATTTAAAGTTTAACACCATTCTCTAAAGATGCTCAAGCGTTTTCATGGGTAAAAAAGTTGCTTTCATCTAAAATCTTTTCCTTTTTTTCCCCCCTATTATTATATTTTGGCTCTCTCTCTAGCCTCTCTCTGACAGCCTCTCTAACCAAATTCTCCAGCCCTCATTGCATCTTCCTACATTCCCCAACTCATTATTTGAGGTGGAAAAGTTGGAATACTCCTTGCTCTCCGGAATACTCCTTGCTCTCTATTATTACATCAGGTTCTTCCTCTACCACAATAACCTGTTGATGTCAATCTTAAATGTATGGCATGCATTTCCCATGCAAAAAAAAAAAAAAAAAAAAAAAAAAGTCTGTATTGAGTTCCTTGAAATTCATCTAACAAATTTCTAAAGTGGTAAGGAATTGTAAATTGAGATGCCCATCAACTGGGGAATGGCTGAACAAGTTGTGATATAAGTTATGATGGAATACTGCTGTGCTATAAGAAATGGTGAACAGGTTGACTTTACAAAAACATGAAAAATCTTGCACAAAATCATGGAAAGTGAAATGAGCAGAACTAAGAGAACACTATATACAGTAACCTCTCCTCATTTGAGGGTAACAGTTTATATCTTTACTACTCAGAGATTTTGGTAGTTTTTGTCTACTGATTTATAGGATACTCCTCTTCTTTATTTCTTTATTTTTAAAATAAATTTTATTTCATTAAACATTTCTCAATTACGTGTAAATAATTTTCAAAAATATTTTGAAGACAAGCAATTTGATATTGATTATTTACATATAATTTACATATTAAGCAGAACATTTCTATATTAGTCATAATGTAAAAGAAAATACAGACCCAAAAAAAGGAAAATAAAATTTAAAAAGTTCACTTCAATTGGCATTCAGAGTTCATTAGTTTTCACTCTGGAGGTGGATACCATTTTTCATCATGGGGTCTTTTGGAATTGGCTTGCACCATGATCTTGATAAGTAGTTAAGTCTTTCACAATTGATTATCCTTATAATATTACTGTTACTGTGTATAATGTTCTCCTAGTTCTGCTCACTTCACTTTACATGAGTTCATTAGTTATTTTAGGTTTTTCTCAAACCATCCTGCTTATTTCTTTCTTTCTCTCTCTCTTTTTTTTTTTTTTTTCCTTTTATTTTGGAGAGACTAAGAGGGAGAGACTCCTGCTCGTTTCTTTTTTTTTTTTCCTCACCTCTTTTTTGGGGGACTAAGAGGAAGAGACTCAGCGAGAGTCATTTGTTCCCCCTTTTCTTCCATCCATCCTCTATATATCTATCTATGTTACATTTTGAGGTCTGAGTTTTTCCCCCTCTCTTCCAATCCTGCATTAGAGAAGCCTAACAGTTGACACAGTTGTATATGTGAAACCATACTATGCATACTTACACACATCAGTTCTTTTTCTGAAGGTGGATGCATCATAGGTCCTTTGTAGTTGATCTGAATATTCATGTTATTCGGAATAGCTTAGTCATTCACAGTTAATCTTTGAGTGATATTGCTGTTACTAACTGTGTTCTCTTGGCTCTCTCATTTTCCTTTTCATTATTTTGTACACGTTTTTTCATGTTTTTGTAAAGACAGACCGTTCATTCTTTCTTTTAGCACACTAGTATTAAATGTCACAACTTGTTCAGCCATTCCCCAGTTGATCGGCATCTCAATTTACAATTTCTTACCACTTAAGAAACTCAACATGGACAAATTGTTTGTTGGTTTGTTTGTTTGTTTTTACATGGGAAATGTATACTGTATGTTTAAGATTGACATCAGCAATAGTGTAACAAAAAAAGATTGGGGTAAATTAAAGTAAAAATAATAATCAATCATGTTATACAAATGAAGTGCAGGGGAAGAATAGAGGGAGGAGGAGGGCTCATAGTTCTGAAAACCCACTCACATTGGGAATGGGTTAAATAGGCAATACTCCATATGTACCATGAAGGGTATAGCATCCTCCAAAATCTAGGAGAGGGATGGGCCGACCAGGAAGCAAAGGATGAGGGAAAAAGACAAGGGAGGGATTCCTGGATGGGGGGAAATTAAATAATAGCAAAGCAAGTTAGAAATAGAATTAAAGCAGAGTCAGCAGGGATAGGAAAGATATGTATATCTATGTGTGGAGGTACATATCTACATATATATATATATATATATATATACATACATACATACATACATACATAAATATATCCTTTCTTAACTATAGCTTGCTTGGGGGAGGTAGAAGGAATGAAAGGGGGGGAAAACAAAGTAAAACAAAGGTGCACAGCAGAGAACAAAAGAACAATTTACAAAGAAGAAAAGAAAAGATGAATACATGAATATAATTTTTTCTACTCACATAAACTTTCTTGAATTGATACTTATATTTGACTTCCCCCGATGAGGTACATGACAGTGTTCATTCTCTCTCTCTCTCTCTCTCTCTCTCTCTCTCTCTCTCTCTCTCTCTCTCTCTCTCTCTCTCTCTCTCTCTCTCTCTCTCTCCCTCTCTCTCTCTCTCTCTCGTATTCCTTTTCTGTTTTTTTTTTTTAATAAAATACAATTCAAAAACCTGCTAAAATATTTTTGTACAAATAGGTCTTTTCCCCTTTTCTTTAATATTTTTGGATGCATACCTAGTAGTGTTATTGCTGAATCAAAGGGTATTAGTGGTTTTTTAGCCTTTGGGCATAGTTCCGATTTTTCTTCAGAATGGAGAATCATTTCACAATGCCACTGTGCATTTATGTCCCAATTTTCATATATCTCTTCCAGCATTTGCCAATTTTTTTCTGGCAATCCATAGGTTTGAGATGGTACGTCAGAGTTTAATTTCCATTGCTTTTACCAGTAATGATTTAGAGCATTTTTTTCATTTATCAATAGCTTTGATTTCTTCTGAAAATTGCCTTTTTAACATGCTTTGACCATTTGTCAATGACCATTTGAGAAACAAGACCCTTTTCAAAGAAAATTGCACTAAAAAATTTTGCCCCCATTTTCTGCTTTCTGCCTGATCTTGGTTGCATTGTTTGTGTAAAACCTTTTTAGTTTCGTATAATCAAAATTATTCATTCTATTTCTTATTTCTGTCTTATTTGGTTATGAACTTCCCAATATTTTTTAGGTCTGACAAGTAAATGCATTTTTTCCCCATCCCCAACCAATTTATTTAAAATATCACCTTCTGAGTCTTAATCATTTATCTATTTTGACCTTATCTTCATACATAGGATGCATTTTGGCTTGATGCAAACTGATTTCCAGTTTTTTTTCCAGCAATTTTTATCAAATGTACTTTCTTCTTTCTTCAGTGAGTTCAGTGCTTATAATTTTTCACTCTTACCCAATTCCTGCCCTCATACTAGACTTCAGTAAATATGTAAATGTAATATGTGTAATATACAATATATATGTATATGTAAATATGTATTCAGTAAATAATACACAGATATATTAGTATTTCCTGAAACATTTTTATTTTCCAATTTTTCAAGATGCTTGTTTCTTGTGACCCAGTGTTCTAGTCTATTTTAGCTACACTTAGTGATGGTCATATTCTTATCTTGCCATCACTCACAAATGTTCTACTTCCAGATTTATAAACTGAAATTTTCCTATTTAATCACAATTTATCATTATTCTACTTCCCTCCTCTACCTTGAAACCCCGAACCTTATTCTTTGACAACACTGATCCCTCCCCATTTCACCCCCCAAATCCCATGACCACCTTATTCTTTCCCAGACCATTCCCCCCAGGGCAGCTACATTTTCCTTTCTTCCTTCCTCATACCAAACCCTTAATGAATCAATTCGACTCAATGCTGTTTTTTGTTGTTGAATTTCTTGCTTGCTATTTCTTTCAAGCCTGAATTAGTCTCTCTACTTGCTGCCATTGTTCCTACTCATGTTGCTGAATGAAGCTAGAAAAACGCACACAATTGTTCTAACTCGGTCCACTACAGATTTATATTATGTAATTTCAACAAACCCTTACCTCTGTAGGAAATCTTTTTTGGAAACACCTTATTAACTCACTCTTCCATTTCCCAAATCTTTTCTTCCATCATTAAATCTTCCATAATTATCTTTCCTTCTACCTTCTTGTTATGGGCCAGAACTCTGAACTTAAAACAAGGATTCTTACAAGGTACTAAGTGGAATTGATAATACAATGGTTATCTAATTTAGCATGATGCTTAATAGTTTTCTAAGTTCAGTATGACTGATTTAATCTTACAACAAATAATGGTTTCCTAGTGATACAATGATTGGTTTATACTCAATGTAGAGGATATAAGCTAGGAGCCTCAACCAGGTTTATATATAGAGAGGCAGGAGCTTAAGCTCTCAGAACCAAGGAGAGAGATTCATTTGATCTTCAGTCAGTCTCCCGGGGACCTGAGCGGTTGGGAGATAGAGCTAGGGAAGAAAAGCGGACTGGAGGCTGAAGCATAAACCCTTGGACTCAGATTCAATCATCCCATCTCACACCATTCTGGTGGCAGGCATTCCTCCTTAGCTTCTCCACTGAAATCAAGACTCCAGAAGGCTTTTAAGGAAGCTAGTCCAGGCCCCAGGCAAGGAGACAAGACTTTGAAGGAGACAATAAAGGATTTGGGCTTTAACACCTGGCTACTCCTGTGGTGATTCCTGAACTGAAAAGAAGGTTGCCCCAAAGACCTCCAGAGACCCCCAGGAAACCGAACAGAGAACATTACACCTTCTTATTTGACAACCTTATTTATTATTTCACTGAAAAATTGAAACCATTGGCCAGAGTTCTTCCTCTTCTTCACACCTCTTCAACCTATACCTGATGCCTTTTGCTTTTGTTTCCTTGTTCACCCCTTCTCGTAGGAGATGGCCCTTCTCCTTCCCAAGGCACAAATGGTCCTATTCCATCTCTTTCTCTCCAGCAGATTGCTTTCTCTATTGGGCTCTCTTCTCTTATTTTCTCCCTCTATTCCATTTCCTTGGTGATCTCTTTGGCTCCCATGGTTCAATTACCATAATTAATTATCAACCCTAACCTCACTTACCTCAGTCTTGCTGCTTTACACCTGTTGGATACTTCCAACTGAATGTCCTGCAGACATCTTAAACTCAATGTGTCCATAGCTGAATCATTATCTTTCCCCCCAAATCTTGCTCTATCTCTCTATGGTTGTTTAGGCTGGCAGCATCCCCATTCTCCCAAGGGCTGTCAACTTTATCGGTAGCATTTCTTGTCTAAGCCCCCTCCATTGTAGGCTTTCCTTAGGCCTGGATTATAGCAGTAGCCTCCTGTTGCTTCAAGTCTTTCCTCTATTTAGTTCATCTCCTTTCAGTTATAAGAGTGATATTCCTCAAATATAGATCTGACCTTGTCCCCTCCCTTCTATTTAGCATAATGCCTGCCACATAGTAAATAATAAATAATATAAAATAATAGTTAATAATGTAATTAATGCTTATTCCTCAAAGTTTTAAAAACAAATGTAAAAAAAAAGTTTTACATGTAAATGCATGTTTCCTTACCTTTTCCCTCCACTCCCCCTCTCCCTCCTCATTGTTAGGTAAAAGGAATGTAAAAGAAATAAAAAGAAAGAAGGAGGACTAAATGGAGGGTTCGGCTAGCACAAGAAAAAAGAAATCATTCCAGGGAAGGTTGGAATAGCTTTTTATTTTGATTTGGGAAAGTAGAAGTTTGAAAATTAGGAAGAGAATGTTCTGTGTTCTGGAGATGATATAACATGGTATGTGTTCAAAGGAACGTTTTGAAAGTATGAAGAACAGAATGCTCTCCTTGACGTTCAATAAATGTTTATTAGAGCTAATAATAAGTTGAACAGAGTAAGCAGCTGTAGGGAAGACCCATCTGTGTATTTTAACAGTTCACTTTCTGACTTCTCTTTTCTCTAAAAGGGATCATCTTTAAGTGAAACCCGAGTGCTGTTTCTGAGAAATACCTGAGTAATTTTTAAACTACCTACAAAGTCAGTGTGCACTTGACAATGTCATCAGACATTTAGGCCCTTCTGCCCTCTTGCTACATGTATTGCAGAAAATATAAAATAAGAGATCAAGAAAGGTTGTTCAGTCATGAGATTGTGCATCCTCAGGATATCTACTCATGACCTGCCATTATTCTCTTTAGACCTCCAGGCCCTATTGTCTGACCTGCTGGCATGTCCAACAGACCCACTGATCTTGACATGGGCCCCTCTGCTGAACTCTTAGGACTAATGGCCCTTTTTAGTTGTCCTGCTACTGATCTTGTCTCCTCACTTAGAGGGGCAGTTCTTTGAATGTACAGATTTAAAAAAAAAAAATCCTATTTATATTTCAGGTATTGGGCACAGTTCTTGACGTATAGTGAACAATTTATAAATGCTTTTTCATTAACCATCCATTCACCCTTTCCTTTATTCCAGTGTCCTGTTAACTGTGTCCCAAGAGGGTATTGCAGGGATAATGATCTCAGAGACAGAATTTCTTCTCTAATACTTATTAGAACAAGACTCAGACTCTCTCTGAGGATCAAGAAAAGTACATGAGATTGAATTGCTAAATTATAAATTATGATCTGGAGTGAGATCAGAGGAAGTCATAGACTTTTTGTATATCTGCAGCTATGGGGGCTCAATGGATAGAATGCCAAGCCTGAAGTCAGGAAAAACTCAAATCATGAATTCAAATCCAGTCTCAGACACTTCATAGCTGCACGACCTTGAGCAAGTTTGTTTGTTTCCTCATTGGTAAATGAGCTGGAGAAGAAAATGGCAATCCACCCCAGTTTCTTTACCAACAGAAGTTCAAATGGGCTCACAAAGACTCAGACATGATTGAAAAATAACAAGAACAGTTGTGTTCATACCGTTCTTCCAAGAGAACTTTTTTCAAAATATTTCCTGTAACTTTTTCAAATTTTTTGATGTTTTTGTACAGTATTTTTTTTTTTTCAAAACCATTTTATTTGTCTTGTCTCATTTGAGCTTCAGAGCAGCCTTGGAAAGTAGGTATTAATTGCTTAATTACTTGAGGTATTAATTCTCATTCCTTCTCTGTAAATAAGCACACACACACACACACACACAAAGAGAGAGATTCTTTTTCTCAAACTTTTTGAGCTTTTGTAGCACCTGTAAAATCTTGTGCTCTAACATCAATGTCTTTTTAAAAAAAAATTTAATAGTGTTTTATTTTTTCAAATACATGTAGTTTTCAACATTCATATTTGCAAAAACTTTGTGTTTCAGATATTTTTCCCTCTGTTCCTTCCTAAGCAATCTGATATAGATTAAACATGTTCAATTCTTCTAAACATTATTTCCATAGTTGTGCAAGAAAAATCATATCAAAAAAAAAAACCCACAAGAAAAAACAATAAGTAAACAACAATAACAAAAGGTGAAAATACTATGTTGTGGTCCATGCTCAGACCTTACAAGCTCTCTGGATGCAGATGGCTTTCTCCATCCCAAGTCTATTGGAACTGCCTTGAATTATCTCATTGTTGAAAAGAGCCACGTCCATCAGAATTGATCCTCACATAATCTTGTTGCCATGTACAATGTTTTCTTGGTTCTGTTCACTTTGCTTTGCATCAGTTTATTTGAGTCTTTTCAGGCTTTTATAAAATGAGGCTGCTCATCATATTTCCAAAGTCTTGAATCTGGTTTAACCTCTGTGCAATAGTGAAATATGGTCAGGTTTAAAGTGGAAAAAAAAGATGAACTGATAAGTATCATTGGTCCACATGTAAAAAGAAGAAAAAGAAAGAATAGGAAGGAGTTTCATCTTAAAATTGTTAGTGATAGATCATCCAAGGCTTGAGTAAAAATAAATGTTCTCTAAATGATTTGCAGCAATCATCCTCATCTTTCATCTTGCTTTATTTTCAGATGATTTGTATTTTCAGTTCTGTGGTAAATTGGACTTTTAAAAATTACTTGGTTGTCCTCATTTTTCTCTCTTTTTTAATTTACAGGAGGAAAAAAAGAAGTTTGACAAAGAGACAGAAAAGAACTATAGCCTCTTGGATAAACATTTGAACCTTTCGTCTAAAAAGAAAGATGCTCATTTACAAGAGGTATTTATTCATTTCTTTCCCAGTGTATTCCAAGAACTAAACAAAATGTACGAGTCTCTGTTACTTCTGTTGGTGATTTTTCTTTTGGAAGTAAAATAAACATTTCTTAGTGCTTAGAACTATAAATGTGTAGATGATGGGAAAACTTGAAGCCATTAATAATGAGTCATCACCAGAGACAGAAGAAAGAGGTATGTCTTTTTTCAGGGAAAAGAGGACATAAATCAGTAGAACATTTTGTGCTTGGCTCTACCAGTACTTATGTATGTTTACAAAGCAATAAAATATGGTTTTGCTGGGTGTTTCTGTATCTGTGTCTCTGTCTCTTTTTGTGTTCCTTATTTACACAGAAGGAATGATAATTAATACCTCAATTTCAAAATTAAAAAAAATAAATTTAGAAGGCAGTAAAATGAAAAGTATACAATGATGCTTTATGAAATGGCTAATGAACAGACTCTCAGACATATTTATAGGGAAATCAACTAAAAATGCCCATAATTTCCGTGCCTTCCCTCTGTTAATTATTTCCTATTTATCCTATATAGCTTGATTTGTGTGTTGTTTGCATGTTGTCTCCTCTATCAGAATTTAAGCTCATTGAGGATGGGGAATGTCTTTTGGGTTTGTTTTTATTTTTTTTTGGTTTTTTTTATCCCTAGTGCTCAGCCACAGTGCTTGGAAAATAATAGGTGCTCCATAAATGTTGATTGATTGATAGAACAGTTTTTTGGATTCAAGAGCTACAGCCACTAAGAAGGAATATTCTTATTTAAAAAATTAAGATTTATAGGGATTTTTTTTCTTTGTATGTTTCATATATTCTCCCCCCCCCCCCCCCCCGGTCCCCCAATATCCTTCTCACTCCCTCAGAGCAATGCCTTGGTTCTGCTCACTTTGCTTTGCATCAGTTCATTTAAGTCTTTTCAGGCTTTTATAAAATCAGGCTGCTCATTAGCTCATCAAAGAATATTTTTAAAAAGATACAGAAGGGAAAAAAAAACCCAGGAAAATGGATCAATACATTATGAAAATATGATATCATATGTACTGTTACATGGACTCTGAGCTACAGAGTAGAATGAAGTCCATTCTTATATCTTTTCTTTGAAGGTAAACATATTTTTTTAAGATAACATTGTAACATTCAATTTTGAATTTTTTTTTTTTGTGGTTATTATTTTTTCCCTTACATAGCTGTAGTTATTGTGCATAATGCTTTTCTGGTTCTGCTTACCTCATTTTGCATCTGTTCATGTAAATCTTCTCATGCTTTTTTCTTCCTGTCATTGCTTACAGCACATTAATATCCCATAGCACTTGTGTTTGTTTCTCCATTTCCTGATGTCTGGGCCCCTATTTGGTTTTTATGTCATTTTGTTATCACAAAGAGTTCCGCTACAAACATTTTGCCAGTGACCTCCCTGAAGTATTTGCCCAACAGGGGGATCTCTGGGTTAAGAGTATGGACATTTGAATCAATCATTCTAGTTGTTTTCCAGAATGGCTGGAGTGATTTGTATATTCACCAAATGTGCATTAGGTTGTTTGTCTTGCACAGCCACTCCAGAATTTGTGATTGTAGCAATCACAGTTGCTCGTGGTCCTGCCTGCCTCGGGCTCTCTCTCATTTTAGGGTCTCCCCAGTCGTGGAACAGCTGTCAACTTGGCTGTGGTTATTTCTTGAGACACTCCTTTCATTTGAGACACTCCTTTCATCCATCACTGGCGGCTTGTGTCTGTCTTGTGTCTGTGTTTTGGCAAAGCTCTGAAACAAATAATATTTGTCCTGATGTTTCTCTTTGCATTTATTGATTCTTATTTGACCTAGTCGCCTTTTTAGGTCAGTGCTAGAGAGGATTTGGTACAACTGGGCTTGTCTGTATTAAATATCATATTGCCATTTTCACTTGAAATCTCTGAGAATATTCTTCTTTTCTAATTAGCTAGAACAGTGGGAACAACTTAGTGTTTAGAGTGCTAGTCGTGAGAAATTCCCCAGAAATTGCCTAAAGCCCAACGTATCCAGAATTAAGTGAGGCTTTTAGGAGGATGAAAACTAGTTTCTATTGTTCAATTACACCATTTTCTTTCATCTTCCAAATCACCTGTATTTTCTCTTTTCACATGTTTTAGCATTTGACCTTGAAACCTGGTGAGCTGCCAATGGCTTCAAAGGATATTTTAAAGGATAAAGATAAAACAATTCCAGTAATCTTGAGGGAATTTATGTGCTCTTCTTCTTCTTCTTTTTTTTTTTTTTTTTGAAAGATTTGATTATACTATATTATATATTGAAATTAAAAAAATATTTCTAACACCTAAATGGAAAAGAAAACAAGATTTTTCAAATACTTTTAATGTCTTACCTAATTTTCCTCTGCTTCTTTGAAAGATTTGATTAGAATATGTATTGGAAATATTTTTTTAAACCTTTTTAATACTTAAATAAAAATATTTTTATCAGTACTTTTTATTTTTTTGCCTGATAAGTATTTCCTTCTATGATGCTTTATTTTGAGGGGTTGGGAATTATTGGACCCGTGATTTTCTTGGTATAGGGAACTAATTCTCATTAAGGAAACTTCTCTTTGAATTTCTGAGTCACGGAGAATTTGCTGGGAGCACTGAAAGGGTAAATGATTTGCTCATTGTCATATGGCCCCTGTGTGTCAGAAATGGCATTTGAAGTCAATTCTTTATGACACCGAAGCCAGTTCTTTAGCACCTTTCTCATAACAACCAAACTTTTTTGCTTCCCTTTAAAGTTATCTTTTTGAAAATTCCTCCCCCAAATTAATAGATAAAATTTCCTGTCAATCTAGTCTTAATTGATCCTATCAGTATTGTAGATACACCTAAGTGTAGTTGTGAAGAGGTGCTATTTGTGTTTGCATAAAACTCACTTTGTAACTTGGATTAAAAAAAATAATAAAATGAGGAAATCCAGTGAGCTGTCAAATCTTCAGATTCTTCACTGGAATTTTTTTCTAATGGGGCACAAAAAGTCCTATCGTGTGATTCTCCATAAAATGTCTAGAAGTTGGTGGTTGTCATAATTCATAGCTTAAATATCAGGTTTTATGTTTCTTGGCAGGCTTTCAAGCTCCCCTCAGGGGTCTTTTCTAAGTTTTGTCAGCTCTTATTTCTGAAAGCTTAGTAAATAATGTATGAGAAGATGAGCACTGGATGTTTCTTGGAGTTGGAGACAAAGGTCACATTTAGAGACTAAAGAAATAACTTGAATTCTCACTTATTGGATGATTCTTTTTAGATTTCTTCCTTTTGATCTGTAACATTGTTATATTTACACATACACATCCCACCAACATACTCTCCTTTAAAATACCAAAATGATAAAATGGACTTAGTCATCCTCAATGCAATTTCTGAAATGAAGCAATACTTTTATATCCAAGGATTTAATGTTTGTCAGATAAATGGCTGATTTGGAAGTAAGTAGAGTTTCAGAGAGTATCCAGCACAATCTGCTTGTTTTACAGGAGCCTATAAAGATTTGTTTACTTCCCCAGGAAGTAACTGAGAGTGTCAGGATTCAAACCAAAATTCTGTGATTTGAAAGTGTTTCAGTCTTCTTAGTACAACAGTAGTTCCCAACTGTCAAAATACAATATAAACCAAATGTATGTGTATGCTCTAATCTTGGAAAGAAAAATTCTGTGATTCTGTGTTTATCTCCATATTCATATCAGAATTCTGAAACTTTATCATGGCAATATAAAGAATCAGTAGTCTGTGCCAAACATTCCTGTTTTCAAATTTTTCTATGCCAATTCTACAGAAATTTGAAACTTTGTAAATTTTCTTTTATTTTGGATCTTCTGGAGAAATTTGGATTTCACAAATTGTATTTTGAATACAATTTGTATATTGTATATTTAAATACAATTTAATTTTGTCCTGCAGTCAGAAATTTTGATTTTATTCTTATTTATGTATAATTTAATTCTTATAAATTATAATGTTAGAGAATATCTTTACCGATAGTAACAAAAGAGATTATTATAAAAAGATGATAAACCAAATCAGTTAATAGATTTCCTCTCCTTAGTCTCGGCAGCATTTTAATATTTTCACATTTTTTCAGTAATATAAATAGAGCTTCTTTTCAAATAATTATTTAATTTTTAACTTAATTTTATTTTATTTTTTCCAATTACATATGATGATAATTATCAGCATTCATCTTTGTAAGATTTTGAGTTCCAAATTTTCCTCCCTCCCCCTTTTCCTTTTTTTATTTTGATATAACTTATACATGTACTCTCATATTAAACATACTCTCATATTAAACACATTTCCACATTAGTCACATTGAAAAGAAAAATAGAATAAAAGTGAAAATAGTTTGCTTTGATCTGCATTCAGACTCCATAATTCTTTCTCTGAATGAAATCTTTTGGAAATTGTCTTGGATCATTGCATTGCTGAGAAGAACTGAATCTGTCATAATTGATCATTGCACAATGTTCTCCTGGTTTTACTCACTTCACTCAGAATCAGTTCATAGAAGTCTTTCCAGGCCTTTCTGAATTCATCCTGTTGGTCATTTCTTACTGAACAATAGTATTCCATACTATTCATATACCACAATTTATTCAGCCAATCTCTAATTGATGGGCATCGTCATTTCCAGTTTCTGACCATTACCAAGAGGGCTGCCACAAACATTCTTGCACATACAGGTCCCTTTCCCTTCTTTAAGGTCTCTTTGGGATATAAGCCCAATAGTAGCATTGCTGGATCAAAGGGTATGCATAGTTTGATAACTTTTTGAGCATAGTTCCAAATTGCTCTCCAGAATGGCTGGATGTATTCACAATTCCACCAACAATGTGTCAGTGTCCCTGTTTTCCCACATCCCCTCCAACATTCTGTATTACCTTTCCCTGTCATTCTAGCCAATCTGACAGGTGTGTAATGGTATTTCAGAGTTGTCTTAATTTGCATTTCTTTGATTAATAATGATTTGGAGCATCTTTTCATATGGCTAGAAATAGTTTCAATTTCTTCGTCTGAGAATTGTCTGTTCATATCCTTTGACCATTTATCAATTGGAGAATGGATTGATTTCTTATAAATTAGAGTCTATTCACTATATATTTTGAAAATGAGGTCTTTATTGGAACCTTTGATTGTAAAAATGTTTTCCCTGTTTAATGTTTCCCTTCTAATTTTATCTGCATTAGTTTTGTTTGTACAAAAACTTTTTAATTTGATATAATCAAAGTTTTCTACTTTGTGATCAATAATGATCTCTAGTTCTTCTTTGGACATAAATTCATTCCTCTTCCACAGGTCTGCTGCTCATCATTTCTTATAAAACATGGTATTTTGCTACATTCATATACCCCAAATTATTTAGCCATTCTGCAATGGATGGGCATCCCCTTAATTTCCAGTCCTTTGCCACCATAAAAAATCTGTTATCAATATCTTTGCACATGATATCTTTTTTATGATATCTTTGGGATTCAGACCTAGTAGTAGTAGTAGTAGTAGTAGTAGTAGTAGTAGTAGTAGTAGTAGTAGTAGTAGTAGTAGTAGTAGTAGTAGTAGTAGGTCAGACTTAGTAGTATTACATCAAAGTGTATGTGTAACCGTTTTATAGCCCTTTGGGCAGAGTTCCAAATTTCTCTACAGAATGGTTGGATCAGTTCATTCTAAGTTGAGTTTTTAAAAATGAGATGAATAAGGTCAAAAATAATTTGAACTGAAAGTGTGGGGGAAAAAAAAACCCATCATGTTCTCTTTATCCAATTATTTCTTATTAGTCTTTTAAAAGTAGATGCTCGCTATTTCATAGCTCAGATATCATCTCCAGTAGTCAAATTTTGCTTTGAAATCATATGAACAAATATTCTTATTGATTAGTATCTTTCCCAGCATCATACAGTACACTATTTGTGTACCCCTGGTGAGCTAATACCTGGCTTCTTAAATGGGTTGTGTTTTACAAGTTAATGGGAGTCATTTGAGACCCAGAACTTATCTTCTCATAGAAGCAGTCTTCTAGGTCAGTATTTTCATTTTGGTTTTATTATGACATTTTAAGATCATATCTCCTGCCTTTCTCCCATGGCACTGGATGGCATCTACATCCCTTTTCCTCTTCCTATGCAGTGGCAAAAAGAATTTTCCTTTGTTTTAAGCCTTTTTTGGATGATTCTTGTGGCAGGAGCTCCACCTGGGTGGAATTGGACTGGAGAGATGCCAGTCTTGAATCAAGAAGATTTTTTTTTACCTGGTAGGATTGGAAGAAAAAGAGTGAACAGAGGTGTGTACAAAGAAGTGATTTTTAAAATTAAACTCTAGGCAGGTGTATAGGAAGCAAAATGAAAGTTTGCTTGATATTTAAGGAGCAAAAATGCTGAATTGGAGCAAATTTGACTTCTAACCATGTCATTTATAGAATATTTAAAGGAACTTGGGGTATGTAGCTTGTTGAAGAGATTTAGTGGAAACTTGTTTAAAAATCTTCAAATAACTGAAAGATTTTGAGGTGAGAATTTATGTTTTAGTCAGACATTGCATTGAACCCAGGCCAATCAAAGCTATGTGAAAGAAAGCTTTAAATAACTATTGATTAGAACATTGCAAATTGAAACAACTCTGAGATACCACCTCACACCTATTAGTTTGGCTAATATGATAGAAAAGGAAAATGATAAATATTGGGGGGATATGGGAAAATTGAGATACTAAAGCACTGTTGGTGGAATTGTGGACCGATCCAACCATTCTAGAGAGCAATTTGGATCCATGCTTAGAGGGCAAACTGTGAATAATATTTGATCCAACGATATCACTACTAAGTATCTCAAAGAGAATTTTTTTTAAAGTGAGGAAAGAATCTATTTTTACAAAAATATGTATAGGAGCTCTTTTGGTGGCAAAGAATTGGATATTGAGGAAATGTTTTTCAATTGGATCATGACTAAACAAGTTGTGGTTTATAAATGTAAAGGAATATTATTGTGCATTTGGACTTCAAAAAAGACTTGATGCAAAGTCAAGTGAGCATAATTAGAACACTGTACACAGTAATAGCAGTATTGTACAATGATCAACTATGAATAATTTAGCTATTCCTAGCAATAATGATCTCAGAAATTCCAAGAGAATCATGGAGAAAAATAACTATTCACATCCAAAGAACTGATAGAATCTGAATGTAGATTGAAGCATATTTATGTAATTTTTTTCACAGCATGACAAATATAAAAATGCATTTTTCATGATTACTTATATACAACCAATATCAAATTGCTTATCATTTTAGGGAGGGGAAAGTAAAGTAGGAAAGGAAAAAATTTGGAACTCATTTAAATTTTTTAATGAATGTTAAATTTTATCTTTACATGTAACTAGAAAAAAATAAAAAACTGTAAAAATTATGCAGAATAGATGAGAAATAATCTCAGAAGGAAGTCACTAGCACTAGGGGAACCAGGTGTCTCACCCTCCCTTCGGCAGAGCCTTAGTTTGTCCCTAGGAGGGCTATAACTGGGACAGTGCCATCAGAACCACTCCCTGGCATCCCCTGGCTCTCCTCCATGCCCAGGCTAGCTTTATTAAAAGAAGCTCTGTCCTCAGAGTATTGGATAATTGAGGTATGCTATTTCCACGTATAGAAGGACTAGGAATATTGTGAGGCTGTTCAGTCTTTTAAAAAAAGCAGTCTTGTGTAGTCAGTCCACCTTATCACATGGAGAGCATCTTTCCAGCGTCTGTAATTTTACCCATCTGCATTCTTTGAATACAGGCAGACATCCAAGTGGAACAGAATCGAAAACACTTCTATGAGCTGTCTCTTGAATATGTGTGCAAGCTTCAAGAGATCCAAGAAAGAAAGAAGTTTGAGTTTGTGGAACCAGTAAGTATTCACATATATACACTTTATTTTAAAATACATTTTTGTTGTTATGTTTTATTTTTATATTACCTACATTTTCCAGTTTGAAAAACTAGCTGATACAGTGGATAGACTCAGAAAGACTCCTCTTCCTGAATTCAAATCTGGTCTCAGACACTTACTACTATGTGACCTGGGACAAGTCACTTAATCCTGTTTGTCTCAGTTTCCTCATCTGTAAAATGAACTGGAGAAGGAATCGGCAAATCACTGCTGTATCTTCACCAGGAAAATCCCAAATGGAATTAGGAAGAGTCAGACATGGCTGAAATGATTTTGAACAAAGACATAAATTTATGGCAATGAAGTTACTGGGACATTGAATCAGTAGAAATTATTGGGTCATTGAAATTATAGAACTCCTTATCAATGAGTTTATTGGATCATTGAATCCCTAGAACTCCTTATCAATGCATTGAATCATAGAATTCCTTATCAGTGAGGTTATTGGGTCATTGAAACTGTAGAATTCCTTTCCCTTTAAGGCTTGTGATCTATCTTGGGCTTCTCTTTTTTTTTTTCCCTGAGGCTGGGGTTAAGTGACTTGCCCAGGGTCACACAGCTAGGAAGGGTTAAGTGTCTGAGACCAGATTTGAACTCAGGTCCTCCTGAATTCAGGGCTGGTGCTCTATTCACTGCGCCCCCTAGCTGCCCCCGGGCCTCTCATTTTACAAATAAAGGCATTGAGGTCCAAAACAGGCTTCTCCAAGGCCAGATTTCGGATTTTTTTCCCCTTCCATGACTTTTCTTTTTGTCATTGACTTAGATCTGAAAGTTCTACAACTCCACAAGAAATTAGAGATATGAATAATTTGAAGATATAAAATAGCTTTTCCAGGCAGTTTCTATAGGTGTTATCCCATTTTTTTGGGCAAGGGAAATGATTTATTTAGAGATAGTGAGTGACTTAGAAATTGGCTTCATATGACTTGGAAATGTTGGAGACAAGATTGATATCCAGGTATTTATTCCTGATTCTTTAAGAATCCTGTCAGAGACTGATCCTTGAAACATAAGGAATTTCTTGTTCTAGTCAACTTATTTTCAGTGAGAGGCACCTTGATTTTAATGGCTAGAGAACTGACTTCAATGCCAGAAGGACTTGAATTCAAGTCCCACCTCAGACATCTACTGGACATGTGACCCTGAGCATGTCCCTTAAAATATTTCTGTGCCCTTTAAAACTAACTTGCAGAGCAAATACAGGCCTGTGCTGGTAGAGAGAGTTTCTTTAACAGGGAGATCATTGAAATCTCAGGAATTTTCCTCCCTCCCTCCCTTCTTCCCTCCCTCCCTCCCTCCCTTTCTTCCTTCCTTCCTTCCTTCCTCCCTTCCTCCCTCTCTCCCTCCATCCCTTCCTCCATCCATCCCTCTCTCCCTCCCTTCCTCCCTTTCTCTCTTTTTCTTTCTGTCTCTTTCTCTTTCTTTTTTTCTCTCTCTCTTTCTTTCTTTTTAAAATTATGGATGATTAGGAAAAGAAGGATTTGAGAGAGGAAATTTGGTTTTTTATTTTATTTTTTGATACTTTAAAAAACATCATTTTTGCTATGTATTTATACTCATCCCCTTTGAACTCTAACTTGAATTCTAATCAACACAACTCAATAAATGATCGCATCTGGTATTGTATGTGACATTCCATAACTGTATTCCCCTTCTTCTCATCACCTCATCTGCAGGACGGAGATTGACCATTCAGATTTATCTATGTTTGATGGCCTTTTGACATTGTTTTCATTTATTTAATTTTTTTCTCTTCCAGTTTAAATTTTATTCATGTGAGGAATTTTTTTTCTCTTCACATATGTATTTTATTTCATTTTTTTTACACATATATTAACTTTTTAGTATACATTTCTTTATAAATTATTTTGGAAGAGACAAATTACAACAAAAGAGAAAAACCACAACAGAAGAACAATAAAAATTGAACATAGCATGTGTTGATTTACACTCAATCTCTATAGTCTCTTTCTAGATGTGGATGGCATTTTTTATCAAAAGTTTATTGGGATTGCCTTGGAGATTGTTCTCATATATATCCTTGTGTATGGATATTGTTCTCCTGTGCACCATTTTTTTAGTAAAAAGTCTAATTTTAGTGAAATTCCCAGATTGTGCATTTTCCTTCCTATGCTAATGAAGTCTTTGTGTGTGTGTGTGTGTGTGTGTGTGTGTGTGTGTGTGTGTGTGTGTGTGTGTGTGTGTTACAGATGCTGTCGTTCTTTCAGGGAATGTTCACCTTCTACCATCAAGGCCATGAACTTGCCAAAGATTTCAACCACTACAAGATGGAGCTACAGATCAACATTCAGAAGGTGAGACCCTGCCAGCAATAGCCATTAAAGAGATGCTTTGGATTTTCATAAATAAGACATCCGTGACTCTTTGAAAAATGTGGTTTTGTGTCATTTTATAATATAAATAAAAAATATCAACATACTGGTCTAGATTGCAGGAATATGGAAATTTTAGTGACATACTGCCATCTTCTGGGTAATCCATGGTGTGATAGAAAGCTTGTTTTCTGGTAGCTGAGAGTTAAGCAAACCCTGACACCTAGTGGTGTCTAGTAGTTTTTCTAATAAAATTTTGAACTTTAAATGAGTGCCCTGATTTTATATTTAGTATTTTTAAAAATTGCCCATTAGTTGGCCCATTTATTTGGAGATGTTTCTCTTCAGGTTATCAATCAATAAGCATTAAGCTCTCCTGCTTAATGTTAAGTTCACATTAATAAGCTTTTATTAAGTTCCTCCTTTGGGCCATCCACTATGAAAGTGCTAGGGATAGAAGTATAAAGAATGAAGCTATCCCTCATCACAAGGAGACAGTAGGTACAAACTAGTATATACAGAATAATTATAATGAGAGTGTTTGTAAATAATTGTAAAGAGATAAGTAAATACAAAGTAGTTGATTTTAAAGAAATACAAAGGGAAGGAGAGAGAGAGAGAGAGAGAGAGAGAGAGAGAGAGAGAGAGAGAGAGAGAGAGAGAGAGAGAGAGAGAGAGAGAGAGACATACAGACATTCAGTAGTCATAAACTGAGGGGAATCGGGAAAAACTTCATGTAAAAAAAGAGAGATGTATGGAATCTTAATAAAAGGTAATCTGTGAGATGGAGGTAAGGAGAGAGTGCTTTACAGTTATGGAAGACTTGCCTTGAATAGTGTCCATTGAGACTGGAACGATGGTTTGGACATAGGTTTGTTTTTAAGAAAATACTGAGTTAATTGATTAGAAGTAATTGATTAGATGTGATAAAGTCACATCTGCTCTATGGACTTGAGCAGTTGGGAAACTGTTCTTGAATTAAACTTTGTGGATACAGAGAGGGGTTTGGATGCTAGAGTTGTTATAGAGAAGGTGGAAAACAGCATGTTTTAGCAGCTGATTAGATTGCTGGGATGAGGGAAATGGAGAAAATCCAAGGTAACATCAAAATTATGCACATGGGAATTGGAAGGATGATTATGACTTTGGCAAGTTTGGAAGTTTAAACAAGTGAGAGGGGAAAAATGAGTTTAATTTTGGACTTCATTTGGAGTTTGAGCTATCTCTGATATTTCCAGTTTGAAGGTCTAATGGGACCAGATATCCAAACTTAAGAGTTAGCCATATAGAAGTGAAAGTTAACCTCATGGGATCTGATGAGATTACTTAGTGAGAAAGTTGGATGAATGAGCAGGAATTTAAGCAAGATAAGGTTGTTTTATTTTTTTATTCAAAAAGTAATTTCCAAAAAAATTTTTTTTAAAAGAAAAAAGTAACTTCCTATAAAATGTGATCAGAAAAGGATGTGACCTTAAAAAAAAACAAAAAAACAAGAACAAGAGTATAACAGACATTTGAGGGAGTGATGATTCCATTAATGGTAGTTATTTCTCCCAGTCATGCACATTATGACTCATTCATGCTTGTCTGTCTTGTGCAATTCTTGAATGAGTCCCCTATATCCATCCAGTACTATGGTATATCCAAGGTGCTGAATACTGTTCTTGTTTGCATTTTCACTTAGGAAGCATTTATTTAGCACTTGCTGTGTGCTGAGCACTGCTAGCTACTGGGTAAAAAAAGACAAATCAACCCAAATCTTTGTCCAGTTTAAATCTTACCCTTGATATCCATTTATGTGGGATCTAAGAGCAAATCATTTAACCCCTTACAAAATAGGATCTTTATGAGTAGTGAATCATGATAGCTTTGTAGGTAGGAAAGTGGTATCCCTGACATATTAGCTGTGTATCCATCAGCCAATCATTTAATTTCTTTATATTCTCAGACAGCTCTAACAAGGTTTTTATGAGCATTAATTAAGAGAATATAGATAAAATACTTTCAAACTTTAAGATAATTTGAGGTTACACACTTGTAATTTCTTAAACATAATTTACAGCCTGAGTAATTATGGACTTTTTTCCCCTTAAAATACATTGGAAAAGGGAAAATATTCAATGTAATGTATTCTAGTCCATGGTTGTGTACATCCATAGTGATATGGAACTTGTGAGGTGGTAAAGTGGGCAGAGCGATGGATCCTGCAGCCCATCAGGAAAACTTTAGCACAAATCCTGCCGGAGACCTTGGGCAAATAGCTTGATGGCTCTCAGCCTCAGTTTCCCCATATGTCAGATGAAAGACTTAGACTCAATAGCTTCTACAAGGTCCTTTTCAACTCCATGATCTTCTCAATTGTAGGTCAGCCACTGCTTTTTGTGTAATCTGGCAACATGATTACGTTTGAGGATATGACAGATGCTATTTTCCAAGCTTTTGAGAGAAATTGCTGAGGAATAACTAACTAGACAATTGCCTGTTGGTAGTAAATCTGGTGTTTTTCAGAGTTCTATTGCCATGTTGCTTGGAATGAGTTGCTAGTTCTACAAGGGGGATCCAGGTGATGCTTGAAATTGAGAAAAGGAAAGGAAGGGAAGAAATTGGAAGGAGCTGAGGGCTGAGAAAAAAAGAAGAAAACGGGTTGAAAAAGGAATAGAGGTCAGAAAGGAAAGTAGATTGGGGAAAGAAAGCTAGAAAAATGAGAAAAGAAGAATGGTAGAGAATTCAGGCCTCTGTGATCAAAGGAACAGTAATTTTTTAATTAGGAACTGAGCTAACCTCCCTTTACTAAGGTTGTTCATTTGTTTTATAACAGGCCCACACAAATCAGTTTCCTGTTCAATATTGCTTTAATCAGATCTATAGAAATGTACCATGTCACCATTTTTCTCTTGTGATAAGCTTGCCCAGTGACAGTTCTTCCTGTAGAAGGAGAAAGGGGAAAATGTGTAGTAGTAATTTTTTACTTGAAATATATCACAGTTTTATATCAGCAGTTCCCTGCATTAATTAAATTTAATTCAACAAACCCTTATTATATGTCTAATTTGCCAACACATTAGGCTCTAAGAATATGAAGGTTAAAAACTAAATCCTTGTCCTCAAGGAATTTAAAACTTATCAAGGAAAGTAGTTTAGTTAGTTTTTAATAATAGATTTTTATTTTCAAAATATGTACAAAGATAGCTTTCAACATTTATTCCTGCAAAATCTTGTGTTCCAAATTTTTTCTCCCTCCCTTTCCTCCAGTCCCTTCCCTAGGCAGCAAGTAATGCAGAATAGGTTAAATATATGCAGTTCTTTTATACATATTTCCATTACCAATAGTTAATGATATAATTATCATGCTGCACAAGAAAAATCAGATCAAAAAAAAATTGAGAAAGAAAACAAAAAGCAAGCAAACAAGAAAAGGTGAAAATAATATGTTGTGATCCACATTCATTCCCCCTATCTCTCTCTGGGTGCAGATGGCTCTCTCCATCACAAGTCTGTGAGAACTGGCCTGAATCACCTCATTGTAGAAAAGAGCCACGTCCATCACAGTTGATCATCACGTAATCATGTTGTTGTTGTGCACAATGATCTGGTTCCGCTCACTTTACTCAGTTCCCATGAGTCTCTCTAGTTTTCTCTGAAATCATCCTGCTGGCTGTTTCTTACAGAACAATATTCCATAACATTTATATACCACAACTTATTCAGCCATTCTTCCAATTGATGGGCATCCACTCAGTTTCCAGGTTCTTGCCACTACAAAAAGGGCTGCTACAAACAGTTTTGCACATGTGCCTTCCTTTCACTCCTTTCAGATCTCTTTGGGATATAAGCCCAATAGAAACACTGCTGGATCAAAGGTAATGCACAGTTTTTTAGCCTTTTGGGCATAATTCCAAATTGCTCTTCACAATGATAGGATCAGTTCACAATTCCACCAGCAATGATTAGTGTCCCCGTTTTCCCATGTCTGCTCCAACATTTATCATTATCTTGAAAATAGTTCAACAATCATTTATTAAGTACCTTCAATATGCCAGGCATTGGAGATGCTAAGAAAAATAAAAGTACTTATCTTTAAGCATCTTAGAGCTCTAACCTGTAGTCCAAGGCCCCATAGAGACTTTGAGCTTGTAATGGATTAGCTGAATCTTGGAGTATGAAGTATAACCAAGAAGATACATTTTCTCTTGACTCATTTTGTCTCAACCCTGGAGTTCACTAAAGGGGAATATTTAAAATAGAAACAAGCTCTCACCAAGCTTGAAGCTTCCTCAAATCTAAAGAAAGGAGGAAGATCCTAAGTAGGAGTTACTTCTTAAATTGAATCTTAATAGAGGTATCTAGGACTTCCAAGAAGCAGAAAGGTAAGGTATGAGGGATTCTGTAGGCCTAGAACAAGTTCAGATAAATGGGGGGCACTGAGGCAGGAGATGAAATGTAGCTAATTGGGAATAGCCGGGACAGTTAGTCTGGAAATATAGATGAAAGTCAGAGTGTGAAGGACTTTAAATGCCAAAGTGAATCTTGTATTTGTTACTAGGAGTTTGTAGAGCATCTTAAAAGGGGTGTAACTTGGAAAGACTTGTGTTTTAAGAATCATATTTTGACAGCTGTGGGGAGGACAGTTTGCAGGAAGAGAGATTGAATAAATGGGAGATTAATACAAATAAATAAAAAAGAGGTAGCATGTGATAAGGACATAGGAGAGGTCTCAGTTTAGCCAGCCTTGCAAGAAATTTGAGAAGGGAAGGGAATCAGTGTTAGTTTTGGAGATTAGAGAAGACTTCAAAGAAGAGAGAGAAAACAAGAGAGAGAAGGAGGGAGGGAGGGAAGGCTATAGAGGGAGAGGAAAGAAGAGAGGGAGGAAGGGAAAGAGGAGGAGGAAGAGGGAGGGAAGGAGAGAGGGAGTAAGAGAGAGAAAACACATATACATATTATATACCAGACACATACACGCAATTTTAAGGTGAGTCTTGAAGGATGCAGAACATTTTTGTAGGTGGTGATGAGGACATAGGCACATGTGAATAATAGCTTAGATTGGAGGTTGGAAGGGATAGGACCAGAACTCCAAGTCTAGCTTGACAGCCATGCAGAGAATTTCATTGTAGTCACATTGAGACAGGGGATCTTAATACGGCTTTTTATAAACTCCTGCCAGGCTTCGGAGGTAATGTTTTTATACTATAGGCAATGAGGTACTATTGAAAATTGGGAATGGCATGACATGTTCAAGTTTATTTAAATAGGTGAACTATTTTTGCAGCTGTGAAAAGGAAAGATTGGAGAGGAGAAGAGACTTTTGAGGTAGGATGGATCAGTTGGGAGGCTATTATGTAATGGTCTGGTTGAGAAGTAGGGAGGGTCTGAGCTAGGAATGATAGCAGTGAGTGGGAAAGAGGAAAGGATCAATCTGACTTGATAATTTGAATATAGGAAATGATAAAGAAGAGTGAAAAATAATTCGTCTACTTGGGGAAAAGAGTGATCACAACAGAAATAGGGAAGTTTTGAGGAATGGATCTATTTAGAGGATAAGATAATGAGTCTAATTTTGGAATTACTATGTTTGAAGTACTGGTGAGATGTATAGATGGAAATGTCCCTCAGGCAGTTGAAAATATGTTACTGGCACTGTGAAGATAAATTGGGACTAGATATATAGATCTGGTAATCTCTGCATAAAGCTGCGAGAACATGTGAACTTGTCAGAAGTGAGAGTATAGAGAAAAGGAGGAGATAAAGACTGAGTTCCATATTTTGGGGAATATTTCACTAGTTTCCAGGTTCTCTTACTGTCTCTGGCTTAAGGTCTCCCAAAGCTACTGCTGTTTCTATCACCACTGCCTAGTCCTACCACTGATGTTTCATCCATGGCGGCTCCAGGCCAATCTCCACTCCCATGTCATGGATCTCTCTTTCTTTTTTTTTTTTTTTTTCCATTTAATAATTTTTATTTACCAGATATATGCATGGGTAATTTTACAACATTGACAATTGCCAAACCTCTTGTTCCAATTTTTTCCCCTATCCCCCCCAATGGCAGGTTGGCTAATACATGTCAAATATGCTAGAGTATAAATTAAATACAATATATGTATACATGATCAAACAGTTGTTTTGCTGTACAAAAAGAATGGATCTCTCTAACTTTCTACATTTTCTTGGTCCGGAAGAATGGCTTACTGACCTTTTGTTGTCTGTGCACTCCAGAATTTGATTTGAAATGTTATTTTAAAGTTGTTTAGAGGGGAATGTTGGAAGACCTCAACCTTTTCTATTTCTTGCATTTTTATTTTCCATCACTTTGAAGCTCGACTTATTTTTGCAAATACCCCATTATTCCAGATCCCACATGAATTAAATACAATTAAATTTTTGAGGGGGTAGAAATGCTTGAATATGGATTTTGCAGCCTATTTATTGGCTTAAGGTTTGAATGATTTTGACTGTGCCTGGTGCTAATGACCATGAGTTTGGTTGTACAATCATGTGTACAGCTTAAAAAACCCTAATACCATTAGTTTCTGACTTATTTTTCTCTATTAACTAGCTTTCAGGGTAGTTGTTGTTTTTTTCAAAAAGAAATGTCATATAAATGACCTAAAAGATGGAGGACAGCTGAATAAATGTATAGAGAACTTGATTAATATCTTTGTTTTTCCAGAGAATTGATCTAGATTTTTAAGTTTTGCCCCAATATCACATTAAAAGTCTCTTAATGTTTGCCTCTCATTCATTTTAGACAAGGAATCGTTTTGAAGGCACAAGATCTGAAGTGGAAGATCTCATGAATAAAATCAGACAAAATCCCATGGAGCATAAGAGAGCCAGCCAGTTTGCAGTGGAAGGCTACCTTTATGTCCAAGAAAAAAGTAAGAGAATTGCCGAGCTGAACTTTGATATGATGAGTTCTTGTGGGATTCTATTTTACACATCTCTGCTCCATGTACCTTGCATGAAAAAAATCTCTGACCTAGTCACATAAAAACATGGAACTAGATCGTTTCCAAGATCTTCTCCAACTCTGTCAGATGATAGAGGGACTAGTTTTTTTATAGAAATGTGCTTAGATGTTTGACTCTTTATCATCTTCTTTGTCCATTTCCTTCCCTAGTACTAAGAAAAATAGCCCAAGCACAGATAGATAAATAGACTGATAGAACATTTAGGACATTTACTTATCTTCTCCTTTATTCTATTATTTTTCTTTCCTACATTATTCACAGGATAACTGTACAAATAACAACATGGTATAGTTTAGATTGACTAAAGTGTTGGGAGAAGAAGCCATATGTTAAAGAGCAAAGCTTCTTAAACTGTGGGTGGTGACCCCAGATGGGGGTAGCATAATTGAATGTGGAGATTGTGAAATTATGATTTATTATCAGTAACTTTTGATTTATATACCTATACACTTGGGGTCCCATCAAATTTTTTGGGGCAAAAAGGGGACATGATTGAAAAGACTAAGAAGCCGAGAGGAAAGGAATTTTACCCTGTTTTTTTACCTGCATGATTCTGAACAAGTGCTTTAATTCCTCTGGGCTTCAATTTCCTCATTAATAAAAAGAAAGGATTGAATTAGATGATGTCAGTGGTTCTTTATAGTGCACTCTTTTTCTCTCTCTCTCTCTCTCTTTCCCTCCCTCTCTCCTTCCTTCCCTATCTCCTTTCCTCTCTCTTATATTGAATCAATATGTACTTTAATACTTATTTCTTTTAATGTAAAGTCATACATGAGCAGAAAGCAAAAACACAGGAATAAGACAAAAGGGTCAAACGTCTATAGAGTATTTAGGAGTATTCTATACACACGTACATATGAATGTGATCTTCAGGCTTTCAACTTTGGAGGCATTGATCATAGAAAATATAGAATGGAATCTAAAAAAAAAATGAGACAGGCAATAAATCCCAACCCAGAAATTATTTTCGCATCTACTTTCTGCGTGTAATCATAGCTCTTTTTTTGGAGACTTGAGTCTCTCTATCTTGCTGGAAGTACTGAGGATCTTTCTAGGTCCAGTCTCACTCCTGATCATCCGGGGAGTATTTACTGGTCAGCTTGCATCCCTTGGGCAACTCATTCCTTCCCCTCCTCCCACTCCTGTGGGTTTACCATATTGGGGCCAGATTTGATAAGAACATTTGATTAACCCAGCCAACTTCAGCTTAGTTGAAGCTCAAGCAATCCACCTTAGCTTTCTTGCTAAGAGATTCCAAGCGCTGCTACCGTTCAAGCCATTCCTTCTTGCTCTAATCCTATAGTCAAGAGATGTTCCAAGTGCCTTCCCATCTTTTTCATACAAGATGGGAAGATGAAACTCAGTATATCTGTGTGTCCCAGAATGTGGTACATTTATGTAATTGGAGATTCAGAAATCCCTAGATCCAATCAGAGTTAACTGTTGAGTATCATTTAACTGCTGAGATCAGAGCCTTCCTTTTTCACCTGTGGGACTGAGGGGCCGTCCTGATTGCCTGGTGGTACAAACACGAGAATGTTCCTTATTTACAGTCTCTCCCTCTCCTCCTGTTGACTGTAATCAGGGCAGCTCAAAACCTTCCTTTCACTTACCATTTATGACTGATTTGCAGTACTTCAGTTTAACTGACCAATTTAAGAACTTAGAACACTGTAGAGGCAGTTAAATATCCTCCGTACTTTGGATGAAATATAAAATCGACGTTGGGAAAGCTATCTCATCATCCACTTTCCTTTCATTTGCAGATATTCAGATTTGGATGGAGTTTTGCAGTCAGGTTGGCTGAGTTGTGCAGTTTTAGGGAGGAAAAATCACCAAGGAATCAATCATGGTCTTCTGAAAAGCCATCGATGATTTTTCTTGATGAAACTGTCATGTCTAGTGAATTTATGTGAAAATCTAGGGCATATAAATTAGAACTTTAAAACTTTTAGAAGTGATGACCAGATGATCAAGAGTTTGAAAGGTTCTAATAAGTTTCAGACTCATGCCCTTTGGCCTTCAAGGACTTAAAAAGAATTGGACTAAAAGAGATTTGAAGTGCCTCATTCTTAGATTTCTCTCAGCAGATGGGTCTACATGTGGGCCTCTTAGCTGCTCTGGGAGTATTGTATTCAGAACCAGTCCAATCTCATGATGATTTTTATTTTTTCTTATGCTTCCCACATTATCTTTCATCTTTAGTTCTGAGCTTTTATGGAATGTAGAGATGGTTGTTATTATTGCTCATCCTTTGTTTTTGACCAGTGACATTATGGGTTGCTGTTTTGACTTGTAAATTGGATTTTAGTAAGGTGGAATTGGGCTAAATTGTTACCCTCACTCTCTCTTCTTGAGTCATCAAAATCCAGTGGCAAGAAAAAAGTAAAGCTGTTGTTTTACCAAGAATATAGTGGATGACCTCAGTATCTTTGATGATGACTGATTAAGTTTTAAGTTCTCCACAGCAACTGCTTCAGCCAACTTTGTGACTATTGGAAAAAGTGATTCTCATCCACCCATTGCATTGGGGGGAAGTCTCCATAGGTTCAGGGTAGACATTCCCTACCTCGATGACTTTCTTAAGGCCTGTCAGTTATACTGCATCTGATTTAGCTCATCTAAGGAGATGGTTTACTGCACGGTGGCTGCTGTGGATGTGGAGGCAGTGTGGTTCTGTGGAAAGAATATTGGAATTGGAGTCATCATGGATTGAAATCCCTGACTGATAATTATTCTGAATTACCCTTTGACATGTATTAGCTTTGTGACCTTGGGAAAAATGACTTAAACTCTTTGAGCCCAAGTTTCCTCAGCTTTAAATAGTAGCATTGAGATGTATAAGTTTAGTAGCCAAGATGAGTCCCAGAGAAGAGATAAGCAAATGTACCTCCTCTTTGGCAAAGAGGAGGACTTACTGGTATGCTTATGTTGCTTACTCTCTGAGTAATGGCAGGGTTAAAGAGAAGGCAGTACATTTACTCTAAATATTTGTTTTCCCTTCAAGGTATCAAATATAAATGAGAATTAAGTTTTGAGTGCATTATCAGAAGTTAACTTGTTCACTTGTATGAGCAATATTGCTGACACATTTGAGAATGTTGCTTTTTGGTCCTTTCCATCTTCCCTCCCTCTTTCCCCTCACTCTGAATACATATGAGCAGAAAACATTGCTGATTATACAGAGGAGCTGTGAATTATGTTTTTCCTCATCATTAAAATGCATAAAATTGTCCCTTTGCTTCAGGGCCTGCTCCGTTTGGCTCCAGTTGGGTTAAACACTACTGCATGTACCGGAAGGCGGCAAAGAAGTTTACCATGATTCCATTTGAACACCGATCAGGGGGGAAGATTGTAAGTATATTGTTGTGCTCCAGGAAGATGGGGTAGATGATGTAACCCTTATGTAATCCTTGATACTTGGCAGTGGTGAATTAGGTCTGGTACATTTTTGTCATGGGAATACGAGAAAGGAAAAAAAAATGTAGAAGAGCAGAACTGACCACGTTTGGATAATAAGCCCTGGGGGGGGGAGGCTAAATGAATAATTTTCTGACTCTTAAAAAAAGAGACTTTGTTGAAAGGACCAGATTTTAGTTCACTAAATATTTAAGCAGCTAATGTGTGATAGCAGCTTTGACAAGCTTGAGGGATGCAGAGGCTAAAAATGGCATCGTTCCTCACCATCAAGGAATATACACTAAAAAAGGTATATAAAATATAAGCCAATACATATAATCAAAGATAGAGTGCGATAGAAGTGAAGGAGATTTGAGATAGAAGAGAGTACCTTTAGATGTAAGGGTATGAGGAGGGCGAGAGAGACAGAGAGGCAGACAGAGGCAGAGAGATGAGAGAGGGACCGAGAGATGAGAGAGAGAGAGACAGAGATAGAAAGATAAGAGAGATGAGAGACAGAGACAGATAGAGAGGGATGAGAAAGAGACAGAGAGATGAGACAGACAGATGTGAGAGAGAGAGTGATCACAGAGACAGACAGAGCAAAGAGATGGCGTTGAGATGAGAGAGAGAGACATAGAGACAGATACACGGGGGAAGGAGAGAGACAGACGGGCAGAGAGAGACAGACAGACGGAGGGGAATGAGAATATGTGTATGGGTAATAGTAATTGAAATAAAACTGGGGAAAAATCAGTTCATGCTAAATTGGGATGGACCTTAAATGTCAGGCTAAGGAAACCTCTAAAGGTTTTTGATTAGGGTTGAAATAGTCTGTCCTTTAGGAAGATTAATTTGGCCACTTTGTAAAGGAATGCATTGGAGAAGGGAGAGAGCGTATAGAGGCAGAGAGATCAGTAAGGAAGTTATTGGAATAATTGTCTAGAGAGAAATAAGATGGTGAACCAGGCTGTGATTTTGAGAACAGAGAGAAAAAGTTGAAGAGTCTTTCAGAGGTGAAATCTCACAAGTTTTTGGCATCTCACTGAATGTGGGGCAGGTAAAAAAGGGAAGATTCTAAGACAATCTGGGATTGGGAATCTAGGTGAGTTGGAAATAGGGAAGGTCACTAAGAGAAATTGCCAAGTTGGAAGCAAGTGGTTTTGGGGTTGGGGAAAGAGAATGAGTTCAGGTAAAATGTGTAGTATTTATTTATTTATATAGATTGTTTTCTTAATTTTTAGTTGATTTCTTTTGATATTTGATATCTTGATTCTAAAAATACTTTCTCTTCTCATTAACAGGGTGATGGAGAAGTTTTCTCTTTGAAAGAATGTACCAAAAGGCATACTGACTCTATTGATAGACGATTCTGTTTTGATGTGGAAGCAGCAGACAGGTAAATTTTCTAAATTACAGAACATGTTAAAAAGAGCATTTTGCTTTCTTCAATACTGAGGAAACATTAATGATGGCATCATTTTTACTCTTAATAATTATATATAAGACAGCCTGCTGTGGGGCAGCCAGAAATGGCTCCAGGGGCCATCCCTGGACACTTACAAATTGTGTGGCTCTGGACAATTCATGTAAGTTTTGGCTACCCCAGATAACATGCTGTAATTGCAGAGGCGATACCAATCTGCTTTGGTAAGGAGGGGTTACTCTTTGAGAATTCTCTAGACCAGAGGGCTGCATGAGACCTTCAGTATAATCTATTTCTGCCTGAAACAAATTAAAATAGAATTAGGAAATATTTAACAAAATAAATAAAAACACAATAAAAAAACATGCAACAATACATTCTAAAACTCAATCAATATGTGGCCTATATAGATGCTTTTATGTATGGATTAGCGGTCCCCATTTCTATTTCTCTTTGAAACCATTGCAGTAGACTAGAGATTCTTTTTTTTTTAAATAGTATTTTACTTTTCCAATTACATGTAAAGATATTTTTCAACATTCTTTTTTTTTTTTTTTTTTAATTTGGAATTTTTTTTCACAGTATATATGCATGAGTAATTTTTTAAAAAAATAATATTATCCCTTGTATTCATTTTTCCAAATTATCCCCCCCTCCTTACATTCCCTCCCCCCGATGACAGGCAATCCCATACATTTTACATGTTCAACATTCATTTTTGTAAAATTTTGAGTTCCAGATCTTTTTTTTTTCTTCTTCCTCCCTTCCTTACCTTCCCCTCTTTCCAAGACAGCAAACAATCTGATACAGGTTATACATGTACAATCATTTTAAGCATATTTCCATATTATAAACTAGTGATTCTTAGAGTCTATAGTCTATCAATCGCTTGCAGCAGGGGATCTGAAAACTTGCATGAGAAAAAAAAATACATCTTTATTTTCACTGGTATCTAAAAAGAATGTAGTATTTCCTTAAATTAAAAAAAAACAAAACAAAACAAAACCAAAAAACCCTGTGAGAGGTGTTCCATAGCTTTCACCAGATTTCCAAAGGGGTGCTCTAGTTCAGTGCATACATACATACATATTTTTCTGTCTGGTATTGTATATCACCTCACTGTGGCTCACCGTATATTGTCTTGGATGCCCGCCTAGCTGAGTGAGCAGAGCCTAATGGCCAGTTTTTCCTTAGGGTAACAGTGAGGTTTTTCAGTGACTCTGGGAGACCATCTGATTATATTTTAGAGGGCTTGCAATCTCTTTCCATCAAGGGGAATACCCACAGTGACTTTATTACTGCCAATTGAATTATTAAATATACATTGTAACCCAGGTCACTTTGGCTGTGGAAAATCATTAGGAACTTCCACTTGAGACATATGCATTCATTTTCCAGCATCTCTATTATCACAATGATTTTGAGTAGCAGGAGATCAATTTAGGCAGCATTTGGAGCTGTTCCTGTGTAGAGTTTAATGAATGTTGGAACTATATAGGAAGCTTTTGTTACTGGCAAAATGGTGGCCACTGGTACATGACATGTTACTGAATCTGTGCTTCCTTTCCAGCTAATGTGGTTTGTGCTTTGCTACTGTGCACATGTTACTTTTACGTGTGATTCACTTACAGTAATTCGCTGCTCATTTGTACCCTCAATTTTAGTTCTTTTATTCATATGTATCAGCTGTGGGACAGAGGCAACATTTGAACTAGGTCTTTTGGCTTTGATGCACAAATGCTAAGGGTGCTTTTAAGTTGCAATTTGTCAGTCTTTTGAAATGAGACATTCAATTCATATTTTGCTCTTAGAGAAGACTTTTATTTCTCTCTTTTCTCCTGTTGCAGAATTTTGGGTTATCCAGTTACTTACAGTACTTTTTTATAAAGAACGAGAAAGGAAATGAAAAATAAACTAAATATAACCATTTACATTTCCTGTTGCAAAATTTTGAGTTATCCAATTCCTTACAGCACCTTTTATAAAGAAGGAGAAAATAAATGAAAAATAAATTAAATATGCCCATTTACATTTCCTGTTGCATAATTTTGGGGTATCCAATTACATCATCTCTTATAAAGAAGGAGAAAGGAAATGAAAAACTAAATTATGATCATTTACATTTATGTTGGCTCTGGACAATTCATGTAACTTTTTGCTGCCCCAAACAACATGGTGTAATTGCAGAGGCGATACCAATCTGCTTTGGTAAAGGGGGACTACTTATTGAGAATTCTCTAGACCAGAGATATCAAAAGCATTACATTTCACTTCTGATCATTGTCAATATTTTATTCTCTGATGTCATTATTGACCAACATGCTATTCTAAGACACTCCATTAATGATGGATGAACAGGGTTATCTTTAGATCCAGATGGCAGTATATTAGGAGAATTACAGATTTTAAAATTAAACAGGCTCCAAGATACTTAGTGATTGTCTAATTACTTTGTCTTATTTATATTTACGTTTAATATGAACTTCAGCCAACAATAAAACCATTGAACTCTTATAATTCAGTTAAATTCAGGTATTTATTCCAAAGATGTGTAGTTTAAAATTGAATTTCATTACATAGTTATCTACAACTTGTCAGTGGTTCACCATTTTCTCTTTTTGTTCGTTGTTCATTCTCCCTTCAAAGGCGTATACTTTCCCATTTATATAATTGTAATCAACATCTGTGGGCAGCTTGGTAGCAGGTAAGTAGATTGCTAGACCTGGAGTCAAGAGCATTCATCTTCCTATGTTCAAATACTAGCTTCGTGACCCTGGGCAGGTATCCTAATCCTGTCTACCTCAATTTCCTCAAACTTCCTTCTGTAAAGGAGAAGGAAATGGCGAACCATTCCAATATCTCTGCCAAGAAAACTTCAAACAGGGTCACGAAAAGTCAGATAACAATTAAAAAAACAACTGAACAACAACACATAATCAACATGGACACAAACCTTTTTGTTTCACAGATGAGGAAAAACTATTCTAGAAAGATGACATCATTTTTCTAAGGTCATACAGCTATTGAGTGGCCCAGCCAGAACTGGATCTCAGGCTTTTTGATTCTTGCTTTGGTGCCTTTTTTTTTTTTTTTTTTTTTTTGCTTGAATGATAGTGGCCCATAATGGGTTAGAGAGCTAAAGTTGGATGTGAAGAAGCCTTCAAGATTCCCATCTCACTGCTGATCTATATTAGCTGTGTAAAGCTGGCCAGCCCATTTAACTTCCATTGGCTTCATTTTTCCTTCTGTAAAATCAGGCGGATGCAGTCTGATCTAGAATAGAGAGATAGAGCCATATTGAGTCAAAACAACCTTCACTGAGGTCTCACCTCCCAGAAAAATCTTTTATATGCTACTGTGAGCAACTTGCTCATTCTCAGCATCCCAGACATCATTGAGAGAAGGAGTTTCCTTACTGGCATTTTTCTAAATCTAAGGTCTAATCCTCTCTAAAAATATATCTGTAGTGATTTCTTCTCTGGATTATTGATCAGTAACAAATGAGATAATTCAAAATGCTTTAGAACCTTGAAATGTAATATAAAGGGTTAGCTATCATTATCATCTGTGCACCTAGTAGTTGTGGGTAATAGAATTACCAGGTTTGGGGGGAGGTTGGGCCTATGGGTTTCAGCTGTTCATACAGTTCTTCTTGCTAGTTACTCAGGGTAGTTTAAGAATCCTAAAATTTAGATCTGGAAGAGACTTTGGAAACCATTTTGTCTAACATTCCAATTTGTGTATGATGATACTGGTGTCCATTTAGTCAGTGCATTCAGTGACCATTTATGTGCTAGATATTGTGGGAGGTAATGGAGACAAAGAAAAAGCCAAATCCTGTATTCTTGCTATCCAGGTGTGGACAATGTTATACATAGTTTACTTGAATAAATGCCTCACAATTGTCCCCTTAGGTTTTGACCTCTGAACTAGAACTAGGGTTTCCTTCTCAGGGTCCACCTCCCTCCCCCCCCAATTTTCTTATGGTCACAGGACTTTAGATTTAGAGCTAGGAGTGATTTTTAAAAAGTCATCTCACTCACTCCCCCTCATTTTATTATGAAAAATAGGAGATTCAGAGAACTGAATTGCCCAAGGCAACAGAAGTAGGAAATTAAGCTAGAATTTAAACTTAAGTTCTAAGACATCAGGAATCTCTTTCTTCTCTACCACATATCCTCTCAAGCTCCTTGTCATGTGGTCATGGGGATGTACAAGAGCAAAGCTAGTGTACACTATCTGCATTGCAGTGAGATTTATTCTCGCATCTCTTTATGAAGCCTTGAAAAAGTTGACTTTCATGGGTATAACTTTTAAGTAGACGTGACTCACCTTTCTATTTTTGTTTATTTTCACTTTTCTCCTCTTGGGTTCTTAGTGTTGAAGAAAATTTCAGTTTGAATCGCTGTGAAAAGTATTTGTTTTTGTTTTGTTTTTAACCTATAAAATATAAACAAGATGGGATGTTAGTGGCTAATGTTTGGTTTATTTTAATGTAATTTAGTGTCACAAAGCCAGGGATTATGTCCTGTATCATTCTTTCCCAATGTTTTGTGCACAGTAAAGACCATACTTTTGAATAGTTGGTAAATCACTTTGATTCTGCAATGTTTACCCACCTGTTATATTTAGATACTGCTTAGGGGAAGAAAAAAGAAATAAAAGACTAAATTTGTATTAATACAGGGAGCACTCTCTACCAATTTACTTTCTTATCTTCTTTGCAATTTACTGATCTATAGTGTTTCTTGGAATACGGAGAAGTTAAGTGGGTTTTCTAGGTAACATTTTTTAAGTGTTAGTTTTTTTAGTGAATTCCTGGTAATAGACTGATGAGGTCACATGACAATAGTCTAAGAATTTAATTTAGTAGGTATTAAGCACCTATGCTGTGCTTAATATGCCTATATTAGGCACTGGGGATATGTCAGCCAAAGAAAGAAAGTTCCTTCCCTCAAGATCTAATATTCTAATGTATTATAGAAAATGATGTGAACACATAAAAATGAACACAAAATATGGGCAAAATAAATGCAAAATAATTTTGAGGGAAACACTAACCTTTGGGGTTATTTGGAAAGATATGCTAAGAGTGATTAATGGGAGATGGACTAGAAAATAGACCAGCTTGATTAGAACGTAGAGAGTGTGAGGAAGAAGGGATCAGTTTGTAAAGATTGACTGGAGCTATGTAATGAAAAGCTTCAAATATGAAGCTGAGAAGTTTATAATTGATCTTAGAGGCAATGGGAGCCCCCAAAACTATTGGAATTGGGGAGTGATCTGTGTATTAAAATATCAGTTCAGCTATCATATGGAGAATGGCTTGGCTGAATAAGGAAGAGTTTGGAGGAAGAAAAAGAAATTAGGATGCTTTTTCTCCATCCATTGATCAGGGGCCAGACTAGGATGATTAAATGTGAAGAGAGCTAGTAGCAGAAATAGGTGAGAAAGATGCTATGGAAGCAGAAAGGAAGAAAGGGAAAGTGTTTTATTAAGTGCCCATGTTGGGGATTGTTCTAGACATTTTACAAAGGGAAAAAATTCCCTTTTTTGATACACATAACAACTCTGGGAGGACTTTTCTATTATTATCCCCATTTTTCATTTGAGAAAATTGAGATAAACAGAAATCAGATGACTTGCCCAGAGTCACATATCTAATAAGTGTCTCAGGCTGTTATCATTCTTGCAAGCCTTGTGCTCTGTATGCTGAGAGTTGACAAGACTTTGGTAACTGATTGGATCTAAAATGGAAAGAGTGATGACTTGAAGAAGTTTCATAGGTTTTGGTTCTGTATAATTGCAAGAATGGTCATGCCCTTGACAGAAGAAGGGAGATTTTTGGAAGAAAGATACTGAATTTTTGAAACTAAATCTATTTTTTTTTTTTTTTTTTGGCTCCTATTTCCCACAATCTACTGATGAGATCTTGCATAATGCTTTTGACCTATATGTGTAGTTTGTCTAGTAGGTTGTAAGATACATTTGGTCCAGATGAAATCTGTGGACCTTTCTTTTCCCACAATGGTATTTTAAAGTGCATAAAACTGAATACATAAGATTACAAAGAAAACATAAGTAGATTAAAATAGTTACTAAATATATTTTTAAGAGTCCTGTCCATAGACCGCTGAATAAGAGCCTTTTCATTTTGAATGAGAGTGAAATGAGGTCTGGGATATAAAGTGATTTTTATTTTTTGGAGGCAAATCAAGGACTTGAACTTGGGTCCACTGATTTCACATACAGTGGTGTTTCTCGTATACCATGCTGCTACTTTTTGCTAGATGTTATTTCTTGAAATTTAAATATTATCTGACATCCCCTCAGTTTTCTCAACAGATTATAAACAATTTTCCTCACTTTACCCCTGTGGCTGCCAACTGCCATTCAACATTCCTCCTATTTGACTTCCTTTCATTTCAGAATACTCAAAAAGGGAAGGCCTCTGTAGTCCTGTTATCTTTGTGTATATTTTCTTGATTGCAATTAAGACTCTTTGAGTCTTAATTTGAATATGCATGTACCCCTTCTCTTTGTTTCTCTCCTGTGGGGTTGTATCTGGCCTATATTGCCCTTCCACTGTATTTTGTTAGCATAATAATTTCCAGCAACAGCAAAAAAAAAACCAAACCAAACAAAAACTAATTGGTTATAATTGGAAGATGACTACCCAGAGTAAATGTGAAACATGGAAAAGACACTCAAAAAGCAGTTTAGAAAGGGAGTGTTTGTTTTACTAGATATTGTAGGATTTCTTTAATGGATTTCTCTTCCTTCAAAGTTTTAATTTTATAGTAGGTATTTGTTTGATAATGATGATAATAATTAGTAATAACTAGCATTTATATATCATTCTAAGGTTTGCAAAATGCTTTACATATGTTGTCTCATTTGATCATCGCCTCCCTGTGTGCTAGCTGCTATTATGATTTCTACTTTACCAATGAGGAAGATGAGTCACAGAGAGCTTGTCCAGAGTCAGGCAGTTAGAGAAAGTGTTTAGGTAGGATTTGAACTCTCATCTTCCTGACTTTCTACCATGCTACCTGACTGCCTTAATGGATAGATAGCTAAGGAATACAGTTTTGGAGGGTCAAAACAGTGAATTACTTATTTTTGTAACTGTCCCAAATACTTACCTGGTGCTGATAAATAAATGGAGTTTGATAAATGTTTAATTGAATACTTGAGTACTTAAATTGATATGTGATCTCATGGTAAGGTGGAATGGGAATCTCACTCCTTCACACCTTCTGATCTGGGGCAGTTAATCTGTTCCTATCTTTGGATCAGTCCTCCACCTTTTTGCAATTCATCCTCTCAGAGAGCTACTTAGAACACTGAGAGATTAAGTGACTTCTTGGGATTCCATAGTCTGTAGGCCTCAGAGGCTTTCAGCAATATTCTGTTAACTCCTCTTGGGTTTCTTACTTTTGCTGAATCATCACTCAAATCACAACCCTGCACTTATGCTAAGGCTTTGTGCTGGTTCCCTTTTTCTTCTCTTTTTTACCCTTTCTCATTTTCAGTAAGTATCTCACATTTTAGTGCCAATGGTAAAATGCTTACAGAATTCTAAGAATTGTGTGATCTTATAAATGTGATAAAATATCTTTTAAATGGGACTCTTAGCACTTTCTGCCTTCATTTCTACCAGTCTACATCCTTCATGGCAAAAATAAAAACGGGCTGCAAAATACTGAAAGTTATTTCTCCTACACATGCACATACATATAGAAATATATACACACACACATATATATATGAATATATATAACATATAAATGTTATATATATATATGTATATATATATACATGTTATATATATACATATATATATATATATATATATACACATACACACACAAAATATATTACATATATATGGATCTAAGGATGTATGTATTTTGTTTCATTAGTTGCTATGGCCAAACGATTCATCTCTGACTACTAACCATATTTAGCCAAGATAGTCCTTAGCATATTTTAGATACATCCCTATAGTTGGAACCATACTCAGAAATTTTTTGTAACTTGATTGGATTGGTTAGAGCTTGTAATACACCATCAAGTCCTTCAAAAATGCAGTATGTCTTCATATGATAGGATTTTAGAGTTATACTTTTGTGGGGGAATAAATGATTAGCTTAAAAAAATAATTCAGGTATGTGTATGAGTCTATGCTTTATAGGTAGTTCCTTTCCCTTCATGGAAATAATAGGGATAGTGAAATTATTAGAATTGTCATTCTTTGCTACTTACTCAGAATAAATACTAACTTCCTTCAAAGTTTTAATCTTATAGCATGCATTTGTTTGATAATGATGATAATAATAACTAGCATTTACATATCATGATAAGATTTGCAAAATTCTTTAAATATGTTGTCTCATTTGATCATCACCTCCCTTGTGAGCTAGCTGCTGTTATGATCTCTACCAATGAGGAAACTGAGTCACAGAGAGCTTAAGGTACATGTCCGTAGTATTAGTAGACTTAATATTTTTGGACAAGTGTAAACCTTACCAGAGCTTGATCCTATGTAACGAATTGTCGAGGCAGCAGAGCTCAGTAATCCTGAAGCAGAGGTCTATATTTCTGAATTCTTAGCACAGACATCTTAATGGATTTTACAGTTGTCTGGACTATCACTAATATCTTTCCATATTATCCACATTCTTAAGACAAATAAGCTATACTCTTGGTTCTTTTCAGTCCTCAAAAATGAAAATACTTCTCTCAGTAACCCACCCTGCTTCAGGAGAATGACACTTTAGATTTCCAGATCCTTTGCACTTTTTAAGAATTATTCACTGCTCAGTTGGGAAATGCTGTAGTTCAGGCCCACTGAATTGTGTCTTACATGAACAGTGATTGTTTTAATGGGATATGCCTTATTTTAGGAATAGCAACCAAAATATCTGTAAATTGGATTTGTGTTGAGATATTGTTGATGCTGAATTTTAAAATGGGCCTCTCCTTCCAGGTAAACAGTTATAATTTTGCATAATAATGATTTCCATGGAATTGAATTTTTTTTTTTTTTTTTTTTTAATGAAATGTCTAAAAAGTTAGAGACTTAAAATAATGAATTTTCCCACTAGGGTAATTTATTTACTTTTTTCTTCCCCACTCATTCTTTTGAAGTGTGAACTCCCACAGCCAATAGGTTAAGTACAAGTCTCAATAGAATGGACTAGTGAGGTTATTGGATCTCCTAGCTCATCTGTAAAAAGAGATATTTGCACAATGATTCCTTCTGCTTCCAGATTTCCAATCCTATCATGATACGCCAGATGACCGTGCTGCTTTCATAATAGGTTCTAGTTGAGAAAATGGTTTGAGCATATTTTGGTTTATTTCAAGATTTCAATGATTATTCCATCAATTGCAGTTAATTTTTTTTCAACAAGTAGGTGATAACTTCTCTGCACATTAGATGGCAGTCCTTAGAGAGATCCTGTGGCTGAAACATTGATCACTCAATGGCCAATCTCTTGAAATTAGATTTGTTATTGTTGAGTAATTTTTCAGTCAAGTCTGACTCCTCGTGATCCCATATGAGATTTTCTTGACAAAGATAATGGAATGGTTGGCCATTTCCTTCTTCAGATCATTTTAAAGATTAGGAAACTGAGGCAAATAGGGCTAAGGTACTTGCCTGGGTCATACAGCTAGTAAGTGTCTGAGGCTGGATTTAAATTCAGGGAGATGAGTCTAGGCCCAGCACTATCCATTTTGTTATCCAACTACCTGCTAAATTTAATTAGTCCTTATTTTTTAATATATATGTTTATATATTATATTTATTACATATAAATATTTATATATTACATTTATTATATATAAATATTTATACATTGTATTATATATGTATGTGTATATATATATATATATATATATATAAATGATAGGCATATAGTTAATTACTGTGGCCATATCTAGAGCATTTCTGCCTCATAGTAGAGCCTTTTAGACTTGAAATAGCAAATCCCGTTAGAACTTGAAATAGATTCTTTTAGAACTTGAAAGTCATTGGTACGACTTTTGAGAATGTAGGGTCTCCTCCATGCTAAAAGGAGGTTTCAGTGGGAGACTTTGTTGGAAAGTATGATCTAAATTAAAAAGTGAACATTCAGATTTGTTTTTCCCATTATTGATTTGTTTTGAATAGATAATATTAATATTTCTAGTTTGTCATAAGAGAGCCAAATTGTACTTGTTTCCATATCAAAGATGGATTTCTATTGCATATACAGGTTGTCCTGAATATGCAATTGTATTTTTGTTTTGTTTTGTTTTGCTTCATCAGATAATATTGTATCATTAGTTTTCATTTGAGTGTAGCTAAAAATCATCATCATCATCATCATCATCATCATCATCCAATTTGTCTTAGTTTGACATTTAACTGCAGCCAAAATATGGTGGTAGTCTCCTCTAAAGCATCAGTTAATTTTCTACATAGTTTCTCCCTTCCCCACCCCTCTAGGGAGAATTAATATTTTTTTAGTCCCAGATCCTTTACATTTTCTTTTCTTTTCTTTTTTTGCTTTGTTTTGCTAAATTTGAATTTATTTTGTTGTCAAAAAGTTTCTTCAGAAGTATTTTTAAATTTAATAGTATTTTATTTTTTTCTAATTATATATATAGTTTTCAACATTAATTTTTTTATAAGATTTGAGCTCCAAATATTTCTCTCACTTCTCCTGATTTTTCCCAAGATAATAAGCTCCTTATAGTTTTCAAAATTAGTACCTTCCATATTTTAAATCACCAGGTTACCTTATTTTCTTCCCAACTCACCACTACTTGTATTTGTTTGTCACGTGAGTGGCCGTAATCCAGGATATTCACTTAACACAGATTTCTTACTCTTGACTAGTATTTATTTCAAGTGGCTGAACCACGTTTGCTATATTTTGTTCATTTTAAAAGTTCCTCTGGACAAGGGAAATGTGTTGTAGACCTAATTTTCTTTTATAATTTTCATCTTGCCTAGAGCCATTACTAGGTTGCTGAAATTCAGAAGGCATTGATAACACTAAGTACCATTGGAACAAATGAGCTTAATATACCTAATTAGCAAGATTAATTAGTTAAAAGGAGAAGCAATGTGAGCACATTTTCTCCACCTCACATGCATTCTCCCAGTGACTATAGTATTGTTTCCACATACTGGGAAGCATCTCTAACTCTTTCTCAACTGAGCTTATACTTAAAAAGTCCTGTGAACATTTTGTAACTAAAAATATAATGCCCAGCCTGTTTTGTACTTATGTCCAATTAGAACTTGACTCAGATTCCCTCCTTTGTTATCCTTAGTGTGCTTTCCCCCCCCCTAAGTGTGATTCATTATTATATAGGGGGAAAATCACAAAATTTTAGGGAATCTCCATTCAAAATGAATTTATCTGCCATCTAAGATGCTATTTGATAACATTCTCCAGCACCATGAGACCCCGCTTGTAAATAGTTTTAATTTCATGTTCTCAGTTAATTGACGTGAAGAAAAAATGTTCTTTCCTGTAATTATAATTAACTCCCCCGAGTCTGGTGTGGCTTACTTTGAATGAGGGCCAGAATTTTAAAATCTAAGGCAGAGGCTTTTCAGACTAGTTTGATGGGCAAGATATTTTGCCTTGCTCCTACTCTTCAAAAGGACTCTATGAGGTACAAAGTTGGAGGGAGTTAAACTCTCTATTTTCAGATATATGCTGCCAAAATGAGCAGTGTCTGAATAATTTGAGAAATTTTTAGAAAGTAGGTGTGAGGCTAAAATCACTTTGCCTGGGTTATCAAATTGTTCTATTAATATTCATTCAGCAGGCTTCATATCCCAGATTATGATGCTGAGGTATAAAAAGGTTAAGTTATTGGTGCAAGGTAATAACAACTGAAAATCCATAAGCTCTTCAAAAGCACTTTATTTATAGTCACTCATTTCCCCCACTCAACAGTCCATGAGGTCATTGACATAATCTTTATCACCCCACTGAAAAGGAAAATTGGAGAGTCAGGTTAAGATGAATATTTTTGCTTGTGATCAAACAGCTATTGAGTGATAGAGAAGCTTTGAACCCTGTTCTTTTCTGATTCCAAATCTACTGTTTTTTACTGAACTGTACTGCAAACATATTCCCTGTTGGTGAATGGTGTTTGCCATAGACAAGTGGAATCATGGTCTGGAATCACTAAATTATATAATGATTCATAATACTGGTTTCTTAACCTTGGACCAATAACTTAACCTGTTTATCAGCAACATCATAATCTATGATATGAAACCTGCTCGATGAAAATTGACAGAACAACTTTAACCCAGGTGAAGTGATTTTCAGGATTAAAATCACTCTCTGAGAATGTCTATGATTATTGACCCAAAGTGCCGTTCATAAAATCAATTTTTATTGTGAATATGATTCAGCAGTTGAAAAGGAGATGAAGCAGTATCACATAAATATTTTGTGAAGGGCCAGCAGGCCTTCATGGATAGAGAGCTTGCCTTGGTTTAAGTCCTGTCTCTGACACATACTTGTTTAGTGACCCAGGAGAAATGCTCCAGGGAACCATATTGCCAATGAACTGTTTCTCTGTATTGGTAAAAGCAACTTCCACCAAAAAGAAAGAAAAAAATTTTTTTTTTTTTATTATATATATATATATATATTTTTTTATAATATTATCCCTTGTATTCATTTTTCCAAATTACCCCCCCTCCCTCTATTCCCTCCCCCCGACGACAGGCAATACCATACATTTTACATGTGTTACAGTATAGTCTAGGTACAATACATGTGTGCGAATATCATTTTCTTGTTGCACAATAAACATTAGAATCCGAAGGTACATGCAACCTGGGCAGACAGATATTAGTGCTAACAATTTTCATTCCCCTCCCAGTGTTTCTTCTCTGGGTGCAGCTACCTCTGTCCATCATTGATCAACTGGAAGTGAGTTGGATCTTCTTTATGTTGAAGATTTCCACTTCCATCAGAATACATCCTCATACAGTATTGTTGTTGAAGTGTACAGTGATCTTCTGGTTCTGCTCATTTCACTCAGCATCAGTTGATTTAAGTCTCTCCAGGCCTCTCTGTATTCCTCCTGCTGGTCATTTCTTACAGAGCAATAATATTCCATAACCTTCATATACCACAATTTACCCAACCATTCTCCAACCGATGGACATCCATTCATCCTCCAGTTTCTAGCTACAACAAAAAGAGCTGCCACAAACATTTTGGCACATATATGTCTCTTTCCGCTCTTTAGTATTTTTTTGGGATATAATCCCAGTAGTAGCGCTGCTGGGTCAAAGGGTATGCACAGTTTGATAACTTTTTGGGCATAATTCCAGATTGCTCTCCAGAATGGCTGGATTCTTTCACAACTCCACCAGCAATGTATTAGTGTCCCAATTTCCCCACATCCCCTCCAACATTTGTCATTATTTGTTCCTGTCATCTTAGCCAATCTGACAGGTGTGTAGTGGTATCTCAGAGTGGTCTTAATTTGCATTTCTCTGATCAGTAGTGATTTGGAACACTCTTTCATGTGAGTGGATATAGTTTCAATTTCTTCCTCTGAGAATTGTCTGTTCATATCCTTTGACCATTTATCAATTGGAGAATGGTTCGGTTTCTTATAAATTATGGTCAGTTCTCTATATATTTTGGAAATGAGACCTTTGTCAGAACCTTTGTTTTTAAAAATATTTTCCCAATTTGTTACTTCCCTTCTAATCTTGTTTGCATTAGTATTATTTGTACAGAAACTTTTTAGTTTGATGTAATCAAAATCTTCTATTTTGTGATCAATAATGATCTCTAGTTCTCCTCTGGTCATAAATTCCTTCCTCCTCCACAAGTCTGAGAGGTAGATTATCCTCTGTTCCTCTAATCTATTTATTATCTCCCTCTTTATGCCTAAATCATGGACCCATTTTGATCTTATCTTGGTATATGGTGTTAAGTGTGGATCCATATCTAAAGGAAAAAAAAAATTTTAAGCACAGTCTTTATCAGTGGAAAATCAATTTATTTTTTATCATCTTTTACCTTAATTTGGCATTTTCTATTGTCCTTTTATTGCAGATTTTGCTGGCTAGATCTTTGTGCGATAGATTAATTTTTATCTTTTGATAAAGCAAACAAAAGAAGATGTCTCATTATTTGGAAAATAAATCACAAGTAATGAATAAGGATTCTCCTCACCTCCTACTCCTCAGCCTTTCCCAATCATTGGAGTCACTAGGCAGAATTTCCTTCCATTTGTAGATGGACTAAGTTTAGAAAAAAGCAGTTCAACTCAGCCATGGGGAACAATATCAGGATTTGAGAAAATGGGGGCTGTGATGATGGCTTTTTTTAAATACTAAGTGACTAATATGCTTTTGTTCCTTTTTTTTTTTTTTTTTTTTTTTTTTTTTTTCCTTCTTAATTTTCAGACCTGGAATTCCTATGACTATGCAGGCTTTTTCAGAAGAAGAAAGGAAGCAGTGGATGGAAGCTCTGGGAGGAAAAGAAGCTGTAAGGGTTTATTAAGAAATCTATTACAAAGCAGTTGAAGTACTATTATTTCTGAATGTGTGTTTGTGTGAATGTATTTGTGTATATAGCTGTATCTCTTTTGAAGATTATAGTTGAATCTTATGAGATTCCAGATTTGTGGGGGTGAGCATTATTCCTCATTATGTGTGAGTACCATTGATTTGATGATGCCATCCAGGGCAATCCACCCAAGGCAAGTCACTTAATCCAACTTAATTCAGTTACCTTGTCTGTAAAATGAAGTATAAAAGGAAATGGCGAACCACTTCCAGTATCTTTGTTGAGAAAATCCAAATAGCTATAGGATTTATAAGTAGAAGGGGATTATTTTATTTAGAGCTTCTTAAACTTTTTCCAATCATACTCCATTTTTTTTCAATAAATTAAAAAAAATAAAAAATTTTTTACTTTTTAAAATATATGCAAAGATAATTTTCAACATTTCCCTTCCAAACTTTACGTTCCAAATTTTTCTTTCTCCCTCTTCTCCTTCCCCTTGATAGCAAGTAATCCAAAATAGGTTGAACTTGTATAATTCTTCTAAACATATTTCTGCGTTTATCATGCTGCACACACAAAAAAAATATTAAAGGGAGGATGAATTAAAAAAAAAAAAACAAGTAAGCAGATGACAGCAAAGGTTAAAATACTACCTTGTGATTCACACTCAGTCTCCAAGACCTCTCTCTGGAAGCAGATGGCTCTCTCCATCACACACCTATTGGAATTGGCCTGAATCACCTCATTGTTGAAAAGAGCCATGTTCCTTAGAGATGATCATCACATAATCTTGTTTTTACTATATACATTGTTCTCTTGGTTTTACTCACTTCACTTAGCATCAGTTCATATAAATTTCTACAGTTCTCTCTGAAATCATCCTGTTGATTGTTTCTTATAGAGCAATAATATTCCATTACACTCTTTTACCATAACTTATCCAGCCATTCTTCAACTGAGGAGCATCCATTCAGTTTCCATTTCCTTACCACTACAAAACAACAACAACAACAACAAAAAACAATAACAAAAAAAACTCTACAAACATTATTTTGCACATGTGGGTCCTTTTCCCTCTTTTATGATCTCTTTGATGCCCAGGAAATTTTTATGTCACCCCGGGTATATGGGTATATAAAATAGGTATACAAATCAAACATTTACTGATCATAAATCTTAATTTTTTGACTCCCCCATTCAGTTAAGAGGACCCATATGAGTCACAAATTACAGTTAAGAAGCTGGGATCTAGTTTTCCTCCCTCCCTGTTTTGCTGATGAAAAGACTAAAGCTCTGGGAGACAAAACAATTGGCTTATTTTATAATGCTTGTGGGCACTATCTGAAAATAATGGAAATGCCAGTGGAAAATGCTCTGGTATTTTAGAATAGCAAAATGTTATTCTGGATGAATATAATGACAAAGAGTTGTGGTGGAAAGAGCCAGATCTGGAATCCACATCTTCTAAGTCCTCTACTTGCTGGATTTTGAGGAATCTCTTTTCCCTCCCCAATTCTCAGTGTGTAGAATGATGGCATCAGGGGAATCACAGGAGCATAGAGCTGTAGCTGTCAGGAACCCCAGAGGATATTAAATCCAAACTTGTCATTTTATAGATGAGGATCTGAGAGTCAGAGTGGTGACACAGCTAGTCGGTGTCAGAGGTGAGATTTGAAACCAGATTCCCTGATTCCCAGAGCCACTGTTCTTTTCCCCTTTACCAGTCTGGTAGAAATCAGAAGGCCTTGAGTCACTGAGAGTCTGGCCCTCAGATCCCTCTTTTCTAAAATGGGGGTCTCCGTCATTTCTAGATCCCTTCCTGCTCTTAAACATATGCTCCATTCATTTATTGATATGTGTACTTGAGAAGTTCAGTGTTAGAACTGATAAATGAGTCTTCCCTCACTGTCTATTTATTTTGAATATGCCCTTGAGGTTTTTAGCCAGGTCTTGAGGGACCGATCTTTGCTTTGACAGTACCACATATAACCGAGATCTCAAAGCAAGCCGCTAATCCCCCATTGTCACTGTAAAGCTAAGACTATGGACATCTCTCCCCAGTGAATAAAGAGGTCTGTTTAAAAGTCAGTTTGCATAGAGAAGCTTACCTGCTGCAGTCCCTGGGAAATAAATTTGCCATCAGTGGTACTGTGACCTTGAAGATACCCAGCCCGACTTTCCCTTCAGAGTAAATAGCAAAGCGATTAGTCCAGAGATAAGCAGCAACCAAATATTAAAAATCCTGTGATGTCTCTGTGTGTGGAAATCAGGCAGGGCACGTTTCTGAAGGTAATGTGTCCTTAGAATAATGAGCCAGCGGCCTAAGATCTTAGTTTTCAGTCAGAACTCTCCTCCTTCAGTTGGATTTCAATCTTGGTTATCCTTGGGTGGGAGATGGCTTTCTGTGGCCAGAAAATGAGTTCTGGGCTAGGGCTCCAGTGATTACTTTCTTGGTCACCCGGTGAGTGGTCACTGAATCATTCGGTGACACCCCAGTTCTGTTGTTGGGAGATGTTTTGGTCTTTGCTAATCAGGATGACTGAACTCAGAGAAGCGAAAATGTTGAAGGACAGTGCGAAGGAGGGATAAGAGAATTGGATGCAATTGGAGGATCAGAATTGTGGGCTTAAAAGGTTTAGATCTTGGGAAGGCCCTCAGTGGCCATTGAGTCAAATCCCTTCATTGTGCAAATGAAGAAATTCAGTTTGAGAAATAAAGTAACCTAATGCCCGAGATGAGATTTAAACAGAGCTTTTAGAGCTCAGTTCTGATACTTTGCCCACTCTGCTTTGCTTTTTCTGATGATAGAATCTCAGGGGTGAAAAGGGCCCCTGGAATCTTCTATTCAACTCCTTGCTTAGGGAAAAAAATCCCTTCTGCAGAGACTTTAGAAGTAATATCTTATCCATCCTTCTCTTAAAGCCCTCCAAGGAGCAGAAACCCACCATCTTCTGAGGCTGTCCACTCTATTTAAAATGTGAGAAGGGTAGGGACTGGATCTTGGATTTCTTTGGTATTGGGAGCTCCTTGCATGAAGAAAACTCCCTCTATCCATACACATTACCTTTTTCTCTGCAATTTATCAATCAGTCAGTTGTCCATAGCATTGTAAAATTAAGAAACTAGTTCAGGTTAAGAAACTCACACAGCTAACATATATTGAAGATACTTTGCATTTTATGTTGTTGAACCATTACAGTCATGCCTGACTCTTTGTGACTTTTTTGGGGGCTTTTCTTAGACGAGATACTGGAGTGGTCTGCCATTTCCTTCCCCAGTTCATTTATCGAGGAAGGTGACTTGCCCAGGATCACATAGCTAGGAAGTGTCTTAGGCAAAATTTGAACTCGGGAGGATAAGGCTTCCTAATTCCAAGTCTTATGCTCTGTCCACTGTGCCACTTAGCTGCCCTGTTTGCATTTAGTAGGCATGTCACATGATGAGTGACAGATTGGTCTTTGCAAGAGATGCCATCAGGCTGTTTGAGCCATGGCCAATCAGTTCTAAGTGCTGGAGATAGAAAAAAAAAGACAAAAATAAAACAAAACAAACCCCCTGTCCTTATGAATTGTGTGTGTGTGTGTGTGTGTCTAGGAAACAACATGGAAATAAGTAAGTTCAGTCAGTGATGAAGAATACTCTATCTCCTAACAGAGTGATGATGAATTACTTTTATCAAAAAAGACCCACATTTTTAATGAACTAATAGGAAATTTTGTTTTAACTCTGCCTGTCTCTTACAAGGTTTTTATTTTTGATTCTGCAGTGCAATGGTTGGGGCTGAATTGGGAGGTAGAGAATAAAAATTCTCATAAATTGAAAGGATTTAAAATTACTATTTATATACAATACATATTCATGTTATCTCAGAGAGGGGAAGGGATTGGGAGTCTACGGACAGAAGGTATGCTTTGAATTGAGCCTTGAAAAAAGTCAACAAAAGTAAGAAATGAGAGTTAAAGGCTCAGGTTTGCTGTTATAAGCACTGAACTAAACATTTCCAATTTGCAAAACTTTTGCCTTGGTTTGTAAGAAAAAATCCCATCCTGCCCACCACCCTCCTATCAGGTCTTGTTGCCCACTTTCAGTAGAGATCAGAATAAGGGTTATAAAGATGCCTTCTGTAGAGCTGTGTGCTGTGAATGGGCTCTAGGTTGACTAAAACAATTTGCCTTTTTGTGCATGGTTTGGACTCTTTTGACCTCCTGCTTCATCTGTAGCCATTCTTACTGATTTTTTAAAAAAATGAGCTATGTCTTTATTGTCTTTATCACATATGGACCCATGACTGTTTCTTCTTCTTCTTTTTTTTTTTACATATATATTTGCATAGCTACTTCCCAGTTTGAATAGAGCCACCCTAAGACGGGAAGGAGGTAAGTATTAAGTCTTGTTTGCTCTCCATTTCCTGAATACACAAAACTCACTATTGTCTCTAAAATGTGCTTCATGCCATCTCCCATCCTCTTATATAATTTCTTCTCACTTTGTTAAGGCTTGATTCAAGTTCTTATTGGCGACAGTCTCCCACTTGTACCTCTTTTGTTTCTGAAATTGTACTTGTTTGGACCAGCCATTTTTCCATTTCATCATATCCTGCTTTACATTATTCCCTAATGATCAGAAATGTATGTATCATCGGTATTCTCAAAGGGAGTAGCAACTCCTAGACTTTGAAGTCCCTGAGAAAGACATTTTCATATCCTTTCTACCCCAAGCACAAAGTCTAGTAAATATTCAGATGTCTTTTGGGAGAGGGAATGCAAATCTCAATTAAAACAACAACAACAACAAACCACCAAACTAACTATGTCATCTGGAATGGGTTGTCCGATCACTTATAGTGAGTTCAACAGAGAGAAATGTTAACTGTGACATTGACTATGTTCTCTTGATCTAGCAATTTGGAATTGTTTATGGGTTTTATTGTAAATATGATTTTTGTAAGATTGAAATGCATTTGAGATGCAAATGGCTGAGTTATGAATTTTGGAGAGATACCATGTTCTGGTGCGTAATTAATATACAAGAAATTATGTGTCTAGATGAGCCTTGTAATCAAGCTCATATATAATCAATCAATGAGCCTTATATATCAATCTCAGAAAGAGATTGAGAAGCATCAAATTGCTTCGATTTATAGATTTATTATAGTGGATTCTTTTCATAGTTGTATCCATTCATTCAATAAAACCTGTTTTGCATATCTTCTAGGTATCTGTCTGAGGGGATGGGGCGACATACAAAAATGAATAAAATACCATGTGTGTCAGTTAGAAACTTAGGAGTCTCTTGTGTCAGGAACATTTCTAATTGCCATTTTGAAGAAGAACAGAGCCTTCTCATGTGAATGGGATAATCCGTGATGGTTCCCAACCGATTTATGAGTTTTGGCACTCTGAAATGATAGCTAGACATTGGGTGAGCTATTTCCCCTGCCACCCCTGTTAAAACCCCAGCCAAGGGCCCTGGACCCCAATGCATGTGCCAGGCTTTGAGTGAGATGAAATGCTGACCCCTTACGGTGTTACTGGCTTATTATGTATTTGATGGATGAGGAGTGGCTGCCCATACCCACCTATGCTGATATCCTCAGAATCCTTAAGATGGATTCTGTTGAGAGACAAAATATACTCTTTGCAAAGGCAAATGTTTACGTTGAAGAAAAGGAAATTATTCAGCACATTCTAGATTATCTAGAATATATCTAGATATACTTGGTGTATTTACATTATTATACCCTGCCTAAATGACTTTTAGATTTTGAAAATAGTATTAAAATGATTAAAAACACTTGGAAGAATGGTATGAAACATGACTTGCAAAACATGAGCTTTTATTAAAAATATTCAGAGACCTTGCTTTTCTGAGCCAACTTTATGATTTGCAAAATTGAGAAAAAAGATGAATAACATTTGCCCCTGACCCACATTGAGGACATAGCTTTTTCTCTTGAAGGGCCATTTAAGATGCTGATTTTCTTCTCTTAATTTTCTCCAGAGCTCTTGTTGGAATTTTGTACAAAATATACTCAGCCATTTGGAGATGAAGTTTTTCTTGAGTTTTTTAATCTATTTGTTTTTCAGTGCTGAAGAAGATGGATGCTCAGTTAACGACCTTCTTTAGCATTTTAAGTTGTTGTTAACAGTAAATATACTGTTATTCTGAATGTGTGCTCCAATGAATATACTAGGATCATCAGTGTAGATCACTGCTGTAGCTCAACATGTGGCCTTTAAAAAAGAAATGGTTACATCAAAATGAGCCCAGATGTTATTTTTCTAGCTCTGTAAGGAAGAAAAATGTGTATAATTCATGATGTGCTTAACATTTTCCTTTTAGGTGCACAACTGGATAAGATCGGATTCACAATTCTCAGAAAATGCATCCGTGCAGTTGAAACACGAGGTAACGCTGTCTGCCTGAATCCTTTTATTCATTAAAGGATATGAGTATTTAAAACGATCTGATATGCGTTGAGAATGCACCCTGCTTTTGAAAAGGACAGGGCATCGGAGGAGAAGAAATGAATAATAAGCATGTTTCTTTCGCTGAGAGACACGGGGTTCTATCTCTCCAAAGACCTCAGTCTTTGGAGTTGCCCTCAGTGAACTGTGGAGATAACATGTGTTATTATATCACCATGTAATAAATGAGAGCCTGTAAATATTCAGAGAAATGCTGGGTTGATGGGCTGATTATGTGATACGACGGGGGATGAATCGCCACTGGACTGCCCATGTGTCCCCTTGGTATCCTTGTGACTCTGGAGGGATGGAGGAAGCTCTCTGGGTGGGTTCATTGGGAGGATGTGGATCCGACCCACCCAAGAGGGCAGGCAGTTATTTATTAGAAGAGAGAACATCCCTATCGGTTTGCTCACAGGCCCATTCAGGTATTTGAGATTGCTTTTTTTCCTGCTCTTAGCTGGTTATTTTGTGCATGTGTGTAATATAATATGGACATCTCTTTGATCTTTTTCTTTAGTAAAATTTGGAAGACATTTCAAAACGTAAGACCCATTTGCAATTCAGTTTTTTTAAAATAGCATTAAATGCTTACAGTGTATGAGGCATTCTGTACACAAAGATGCTGGCTCGACAAAGATAAAGTTTATTATCTTTGCTGTAATTTAGAAGGATGCTGGATTTATTTTTTATCCCGTATTTGTGTGAAATGTTTAAGGAGAGGTCATTCAGAATGGTATGAGAGGTGTGAAGGGAGAAGGATCATATCTAGTTTGGAAACTCTTTGGGGGAGGTGATACCCAGGCAAGGCCATGGTGGAAGGAAAGGATCCAAAAGGTGGTGATGAGAGAACGCTTCTTAGAACACACTGCAAATATGTGGAGGCTAGAGAGAGCAGAATGGAACTGGGAAATGGAAAGTAATTAAAGCAAAATATTAAGGGAAATAAATAAGTAGTGTGGAAAGGCCAGTTTGGCTCACCATAGTCGTCAGCCAGCAGTTGTATTCTGCTTTTATGCTCATCACTAACTTTTAAGAAAAGACTCTATCTCCCACCATCTGTGGGAGCATCAGACGTGCCCCTGTATAGGCTCTCTATATTACAAGAAGGCCCTTGTACTTTGTCCACCATGTAAGCAAACTGAGGAAATCCAAACATTTGGCCATTGTGAAATGGACTGTTTTCAAGGACCTGCTTCCGAAGTCCTATTTGTCCAGACACTTTGCAAGGTAGGGATAAGCAAAATATTTGACTTGCTCCTCTGTTGTACATCCCTGTTTGTCTAGATTTAGACAACATCACAGGAGACAGCCAGACAACCACATTTTCTGTGAAACCAGGGCTTTGTCATAAAGCCAAGATTGCCACCTGTGAAATTAGAATGCTGGATAATGGACGTACAAGTTGCTTTGTGATTTGGATGCTTGCCCATTCATAAGAAAAGACCCAAATTCAGAAAGCCTTTTCTCCCAGACTCTTTAAACAGCAACACAGGCTGAAGAATTTTCATTCATTTTTAGCTATTTTGGATTGGACCTGACAACTTTCTCTTTGTTTCCTGGTCTTTCCAGGTTTCTGTAAAATTTTTAAGTAGTTCTCAAATGCTACTTACTGTGCAATCTGCATTTTTGCTGTGGTAGTGGTTTGTAGCTAGCAATAGACTGATTTTCATTTTCTCCTTTATATGTATTTGTGGTTCAATTAAAAATGGAAAGGATATCCTTCTCCAAAAGGGACTTTTATACTCTCTACTTAGTTTATGTGTGTAGAGATTAAATCCCTTTTTCTTCTGGATCATCTTATGGATATATGTTTATCAGAGTTCTGCATGTCTTGCAATGAGTAGACATAAGTGAACTTGCATACCATTTTGGGATATTTTTCTAGAAAAAAATACATTTTTATAAATCTCTTATTAGATGTTTATTTTTTATCCAATAGCATTTTATTTTACAGATTCATGTAAAGGTAGTTTTCAATATCATTTTTATAAGATTTTGAGTTTCAATTTTTTTTTATCTCTCCCTCTGTCCCTTACCTCTTCCCCCTTCCCAAAATAGCAAGCAATTTGATATAGATCATACATGTATAATCACTTTAACATTTATATAGTAGTCATGTCATGAAAGCAAAATCAGAACAAGAGGGAAAAACCAAAAGAAAAATCAAACAAACAATAAAAAAAGTGAAAATAGTATGTTTTGATTTACATTCAATCTCCATAGTTAACTCTCTGGATACAGATGGCATTTTTTACCCCCTCTATTGGAATTATCTTGGATCACCATATTGCTGAGAAGAACCAACTCTTGCTGTCATTATGTACAGTGTTCTTTTGGTTTTGCTCACTTCACACAGCATTAGTTCATATAAGTCTTTCTGGGTTTTTCTAAAATCAGCCTGCTCATCATTTATTATAGAATAAAAATATTTTATTAAATTTTTTTTTAAGTAAAAGTTTTTCTTTTCAATCCTGATCCCAGAATTGGTTTTTTTCTTGTTTCAAGAAGCTATTGTTTTTAATAGAAAGGGAAAGAACAATGGGGAACAAGGGAAGGGAATGAACATTTATTAAGTCCCCTACTATGTGCCAGGCACTATACTAAGCATTTTACAAATATTATCTTACTGGAACCTCAAAACAATTGTGAATATAGATGTAATAAGAAGAGGGGAGAGAAGCATTCATGATTAGGTAGTAGTCCCTTTAAAAATGTGAATCACCTTAAAGTACAGCTAGTCATTCACTTGTCCCACAGCTGTGAAATAGGTTTTTTTCTAGCATCACCATCCCACAATCTTATTCCGCTAAATCAAGGCCATTATCCATTTTGTATTACACTTTTGTAAATTTTAGTCTCTGTCTCAATCCTAAAATCAATTATTGAGTGTCAACTGTATGCTGTTGTATGCATGGTTGCCCTGTGTATTGATATCATTCTAATTAATCTGTTTATTCCCTCTTCCAATGATTTTTTTTAATAGTAACAAGGCGTCATAGAATGAATCAGTAGTCCTTAGAGGCTCCCTAATCTAAGCTTACTTTATGGATGAAGAATCCAAAGGTCAGAGAAGTTAGGTAATTTGCTCATGGTCACATAGGATGTGAGGCTTAATTTATTAATTTTTATGTTAAATTTTTGTTTATTATTTTATTTAATTAATACATATATAAATAAAATAAAAAATAAATTGTTTATTAAATCTTTTATTAAATTATTAAACTGTTTGGAATCATGAAAAGAACCCTAAACACTGGAGTTTAGATTTTAACATTGCAACTTACTAATTTTGTGACCTATGAATGAATGAATGAATGAAAAAATTATCAAGGACTTAACCATGTGCCAAGTTCTGTGTTGCAGATACAAATAGGAAAAAAACTAGCTTATTTTTGCTAACCCTCATTTCATTTTTTTTTTGGGGGGGGGAAATTGGGGTTAAGCTCACCCTTGCTTTGACAAATCTGTAGATCCACAGAACTTGCAGGCAAGTTGGAGATGGAGATTAGGGAGAAGATAGAAGGGAGAAAAAAGGAGATTTATCTATGAAGAAATAGAAAGAGGGAGAAAATAAAGGAAAGAATCACAAGAACAATTAGATGCATGTGAACCAGGATTTGAAGGGCAAAGAAACCAAAATTATTCAGGTCAACAAAATAAATATATTTATTAAGCACTTGCTGTATTTTAGGTATTGTGCTAAGTCTTGGGGATACGAAGAAGCCATTCAAGAAGCTCACAATCTTAGGAAGAAAATGACTTGCAGACAGCTATGTACGCATAAGATATATGCTGATAAATTGGAGATAATTTCAGTAGGAAAGCACTAACATTAAGGAAGTCTCCTTGCAGAAGGTAGGATTTATAGTTGAGCCTTGCAGTAAGGCAGAGATGTAGTGGGAATGCATTCTGGGCATTTGGGACAGCTGGTAAAAATGCCTGGAGTAAGAAGATGGAGAGTCTTGTTTGAAGAACAATATGAAGACCATTGTCTCTGGATTGTAGCTTGTGTAGGTGAGGGGAGTAAAGAAGACCAGAAGGAGCCAGGTTAGGAAGGGCTTTAAGAGGCAAACAGTTTTTTTTGTTTGAATTTGGAGATCCTGGGAAGCTACTGGAGTTTATTAGGTTAGGATCAGGGATGGAAAGTAGGACCTACACTTTAGAATGATTACTTTGATGGCTTAATGCAGGTTAAACTGGATCGGAGGAAAATCAAGCAGCAGGCTTTTGGAATAGTTCAGATGTGAGGTGATGAGATTCAGACTGTACAGAGGTGTTTTTCAAGGTAGAATCAGCAGGACTCAGCAACAGATTGAACATTCAGAGTGAGAAATAATTGGGGATGACATCTAGGTACCAGTGGGACAGACTGGAAAGATGGATGGTGATGCTCTATGGTAACAGGGTTTGGGGGACAAGAGGAACAAGTTTAGAACATGTTGAGTTTAAAATGTGTGTGAGTAGTAAGACATTTTTGTTTCATGTTGGAAGGATGAATGAGGCAAATTTCAAGCCACTCTTTGTGGATAATTCTTGCTCTCACTCAGCCCATGAGTACATGACTTATTTCTTGTCCCTCCTCAGCTCCTTTAGCACTCATAGTCTGCTTTGTTCTATGTGATACTTCCTTTTGTACAAAATTGGATTTTAATTTGTCCCAAAGATAGCCAATTCTCTGCAGCTTTCCTCCTTTGAAGTCTTTATGTATGTTGTTTTTCAAACTCAATAGTGCCAATTTTCTCCTGGTTTTTGATTGTTCCTGCTTGACCCTCAGAAAGCCTCCACTGGACCCCAGAGGGCCATCTCTAGTCATCCTGATGTATATCTTGCCATTGGTCTCAGATAGCTCTGAAGGAGAAAGTGAGCCCAGCCCTCCCTTACTTAAATCCAATTCACTTGCATGTCATGGGATCAGCTCCCTGATGTATGGATCTCTTGAAGGACTCCCAACAACCCAACCTCAACTGCTTATCTATTTCATTGCTATTTATCCACTAGATCCCTTGTAACCTTTAGCTTCATCTGCCCTACTAGATTTCGGCTGTGAATCATCCTCACGCCTGCCTTTCCTATTTTCCTTCCTCAATAGCTCATCAAGCATGAGTTTCCCTTCCTTGTTGTCCTTCCTCTATTTCCCTAAATATAGCTCTTCAAACCCATCTTCTCTTTTTTTTTCCCCTTTTCTCAGAGGAAATTTTTTTTTTTTCTCCAAAACCCATAAATTTGTGATGCTGTTCCTATCCTCTTCCACTTGCTGGAAAATCAAACAATTATTTCTTTTTCTTTTCATCTTCATTCTCTTCTCCAAAGGTTCATCAGGTGTTTGTTGTTGCTGTCAATGGTGATTTAATTTTTTTGCTTTTTTTTTTTTTTTTTTAAATGACACAAAGGTTGCCAGGCTTTGAAAAGGACAGGTCTCTGTAGAACTCTCCAGGTCTTCTATTTCTGTTTTCTTTTTTTGTTCGTGATTTTTGAATGAGCTTTTCATTTCCTCATCACTTTTAATTGTCTGTACTCTGCATTCTCCCCCATTCATTTAGCTGAAAATTCTCTTTCACAGGTTAATTGTTTTTCCTAGGTCTTCTTTCTCCTTGACCTCTCAGCATACCAAACTGTTAGCCATCCTCTCTTTGGAATTCTTTCTCCCTTGAACTTACATGGAAATAATACATTTCTGCTTTTCTTCCTGTTTGACCAATCCTACCTTTTTTCCTGCTCATTGCCAAAACATGAGCTTCTCCCAGAGAGCTTCTGATCCTCTTTCATCCCTTTCAGGTATCTTGGCCATTCCAGTGACCTGGTATAGATAATTGATGCTCAGTTTTCTGTCTCCAGCCCCATATTTTTCCTGAGTTTTAGTCCTATTTTTTTTAACTTTTACATTATTGAATGATTGGTTTGTTGTGAAATTAAATTGAGCATATCTAAAACTGAACTTAATATCTGCCACTTCCCCATTTTTCCCATTTTTGTTATGAAGAAGTAGAATACATGTAAATAGCAGTCATTTCTGTTTTGGTCAGAACCTTTGAGGATCTTTCCCTACCAGATTTACTTATTTAGATTTCTATTTTAATTTAATTTAATTTTTTTTATTTTGCCTAGATGAAAGAGGCCATTCTTTGCCTCAATTGTTACGTAGCCTTAATCACTAAATGGATGTGGCTTCATCCAAACTGTTGAACACGTTAGCTTAAAAAGACCAAAGATCTCCCGTTGCATCCAGGACCATCTCCAGTCCTTCTGATCTATATCTGGCCACTGGACCCAGACGACTCTGGAGGGGAAACTGAGGCAGGCGACCTTGCACAGCTCTCCCTCATTCAAAGCCAATTCATTTGCATGTAACAGCATTCCCTCCTTGATGTCATGGTCCTCTTTGAGAATGAAGCAACTATAATGTAACATATAAAAACTGTATACACAATAAATGTATATATTGTGTCAATATATGTTAAATATCATAGAAATATATGTATTATATAAAACATTTATGGGGCATAAGTAATATATTCTATAAATGTGTATATATTTTATAGTCTAGGTATAAAGTAATATATATATATATATATATATATATAAACTATAATATATTTACATAATAGATGTTTTATGTTATCAATAGATAAGTAGCTAACTAGATAATATAAGCTAATATTAATATTACATAAATGATAAGATTTATATATTTTATGTTATAAGGTAATATAGAGAAATAAATTATATAATACATAAAACATGCCTCATAGAAAAAATACATATTACAAAATGTATATAATGTATAATATATGTCTATACACATACATATTATATAATGCATAAATTTATATAATGTGTGGACACACATACATACACATATACTACATATGTATAGACTATTGTAGTGGCTTCCTGATTGGTCTTTCTGCTTCTAGTCTCTTTGAATCATATTATTCTCTTCCCACTTTTCCTTTATTAAAAATAATAGAATCATTAAGAGAATGATACCATTCTCTTAAATATCTATTAAGTTCCTACTATGTGCCAGAAACTTGTCTAAGGGCCTCATTTCCTGCTTAGATCTCCACTGTCTACTGGGTAAAGTTAAAATGAGTTAGCCGTTCGAGGCTCATCCCCATTCAGATCCCATTCTCACCGCCCAGCTCTGTTTCCTTCTGTGACCCATCAGAAGTCTCCTTATATACTCATAGTTTTTCAGGCAGACCTCTCAGTATGCAGGATGTAGATTTATAGGACCTGGCTTCTTTGTCATCTTCTTTATCTCCATCTCCTCCTTCTTTCTCATCATCATTGTTGCCTTCTTTGTTCTTTGTTGCCTTCCTCATTGCCTTTTTTGTCTCCTTTATCACTTTCTTTTTGTTGTTGTTTCTTTTTCTTTTCTTCTTGTACTTGTTCTTGTTTTTGTTCTTCTTATTCTTGTTTCTCTTGTGCTTGTTCTTATTCTTGATCTTATTCTTATTCTTGTTCTCATGCTTGATCTTCTTGTTCTTATTCTCATGCCTGATCTTCTTGTTCTTATTCTCCTTATCATCATCCACCTTTGTCTCCTCCTTCTTCTGCTTCCCCCTTCTCCTCTTCTTCCTCCCTCTTATTCTTCATTGTAGCTTTTGTCACCTTCTTTTTCTCCTCCTCCTTCTCCTCCTCTCCTTCCCTCTTCTTCCCTCTTCTTCCCTCTCCTCCTTCTTCATTGTAGCCTTCTCCTCCTCCTCTTCTTCCTCTTCCTTCTCTTCTTCTTCCTCTTTTTCCTTCTCCTCTTCCTATTCCTCTCCTTCCTTTTCCTTTTCCTCTTCCCTCCTTTTCTTCTCTTTCCCTCTTGCTTCCTCCCCTTCTTCTTCCCTTCTTCTCCCTCTTCCTCTTTCCCTCTTATCTCTTCCTCCTCTTCTCTTTCCTTCCCTTTTCCTCCTTCTCCTCGTCTTCTTCCTTCTCCTCTTTCTTCTTCCTCCCTCCCCTTTCCTCCTTCTCCCCCTTCCTCTTTTTCTCCTCCTTCCTCCTCCATCACTTAATTACCTATATGACTTTGGGCACATTGTTGAATGTCTCTGGCTTTAACTTCCCTATGCTAGAACACAAAGGGTCAGACCCTGTGATGGCTGAGACGTTCTGTGGCTCAGTCACTTGTAGGGTCCTTCCTCTAGTCTTGTCTTGTAGTTTTCAAGTCCTGCTCATGTACCAAGCCCCAGCTCCCATCCTTCTCTTCAGGGAAACATTTATTGTCCATATTGCTCATTTGATAATGATGTTACCCTGCTTGGCATTAGTCAATTATTCATGTTGCGAAAGAAAAACAAGCTGTATTTAGCTGGAATCTGTGAGACACAAATTATTAATATACCAGCAGTTTGCCTGGAAAGAGAGAGATTCTGACCACCAGTTTCTTTTGCTAACCAGAAAATCCCTCACACTTAAGCCATTTCCAGGTGATATGTTATAGTTTCAGTCTGGCAATCTATCAATAAACATTTAATACCTCCTATGTGTTAAGCCCTTGACATACAAAAATAAAATGTGAAGCATTCCTTAACCTCAGGGCATTTATATCCTGACAGAAACAAAAGCAGCCGGGGAACAAAAGATGAAAAAAATTCTCCAGCAGCAAAACACATCAAAATACAGCTTTTTCAGTAAAGATTTTTGAATTCTTTAGCAAAGTGAATGATGGTAACCTGGATGTGCCCATAAGGAAAATTTGTCTTCTCAAAAATTAAGGATACTTCTTGGCTTGTCGTGGTCAATCTGTGAACAAAAGGATACTTTCTGAATTTAAATTCGAGTCTAATTACATTAAACCAAGGTCACAGTTATAATATTAATTTTCAATTTGAAATACATATTTCATAGGCCTGCCTTATTTTTACTTATTGGTGGTGTTCAGTTTTGTCCAACTTTTTGCCACCCCACTTGTGGCTTTCTTGGCAAAGATACTACAGTAGTTTACCATTTCCTTCTCTAGCTCTTTTTACAGATGAGGAAGTGAGGTGATAAAGGTTAAATAACTTCCCCAGGGTCACACAAGAAGTATCCAAGGTTGGATTTGAACTTATCAAATGAATCTTCCTGATTCCAAGGCCAGGACTCTATCCACAGAGCTACCTAGCTGCTCCTTATTTTTATTCATAAGTTACAATTACAAGATCCAATCTTGTAATTGTACCTTCTTCAGCAACCACTGCCTTCAAAATCTTTTTTAATAAAGAGATTGTTGTAAAATAACTTGTAGCATACACAATGTAGCATATAATGATATCCAGCTTATAATTCCAGTTCAACCTCCCCTCATCAATAAATTGCTATCTTATATGTAAATTTTATTATGAAATATAAATCACAATGTTTTATATATATATATATATATATATATTAAATATTGGATATAATAAATAGTTAAACTTTTGATATTATAGCCAAATAGCACTTCAAGGTTTAGAAAATTTTAATTTAGTATCCATATTGAATAATTCAAGGTAAATTATTCAGTAATTCATATTGAATTGTTCAATATGAATTCAATTATTCAATATTCAATTTTTTAATATTCACAGCAATCCTGGGAGACAGAGAAATGCAAGTATTATTATCCCCATTATACAGATTAGGATGCAGAGGCTCCAGAGAGATTGACTTTATTACTCAGGATCACATGGCACACAGTTTGTTAGTAGCAAGCATGAAAGTCAAATCTTGCAAAAGCTCTTGATTACAACACAACCAAAATCCATCAAATTTTAAAATCTTTGACAGTCTCTCTACTTCCAGACCCAGCAGTCACCAGGCTTTTTAAAAAAGTGTATCTGGGCCTGGGTTAGAGTTCTTACAGCTTTATTTGGATATCTTCCTTATAATATTGATAAAATGAAATGTCTCTGGAGAAGGATGGTGAGTTTTTCAGTTTCATTATTTGGAAGCCATTCCTTTTATTTTAGGTGTCTCCTTCCTTCCTCATCTCCAAGACCAGGAAATTGTGTTCCTCTGAAAATATATGTACCTAGTCAGTTTCATGTGAATTCACTGGGAAATGTTCGAAATCACTGCAAGAACACATCTCCTTATGGCTGTTAAACAAACATACATCTTCACAGAAATTAAATTTGTTATGCCTCTTTTGTTTATGAAGTTTATCTCTTTTAGAAAACCTTCCATATGTAAAGAATTTGAATATCCACTTTCATTTCTAGGGCATGGAATTAAAATGTTTGTCTGGGCAAGCTGTCAACTATCAAATGCAGAATTTAAATTAAATTCAAATGAATTGATGAGATAAAACTAGAAAGCCTTATACAGTATAAGTTAGAATGATCTTTGGTTACTCTAATTCTCCAGTGCTACACTTCCTTCCTTTTCAAAAGGAGAATATTAAGTAATTTTTTTTAATCTTTTGGAATTTGCTTACAGAATTATTTTCTTCTCAAGTATTTTTGTCCTGAGTAGATGCTCAAGGTGAACACTGATTGAGAATTATCTCTCTTAGTCTCAATATTTATCATTGAGTTAAAAAAAAAAAAGAAAAAACATTTAAATTGAACTTGTAACATATTTTTATTATGATTGCACATTAATCTTAAATTGTCCAGGGGCAAATTATATGCAAAATCAGGAAAATAAAAGACAGCTGTCTCCTGAGATTTACTGTCTCTGGAGTCCATTTTTTTTTTTTTTTTCCTATAATTTTCATCAGACTAGGTGTGAGGTGAGTGTGGGTGGAAATACAGGACAGTCTTATGTGGGTGGAAGCTGAGAAGAGTCTTATAGTGTCTGCAAAAATGCAAATGTAAAAACAGAGAGATAACCAATCCTAGCAAGGCATGAAGTGAATATTCATATTCTTTGGTAGTTTAATTTTTTTTTTTTTTTAATCTGAAAAGCCTTTAACTTTTAAATAGGTTCTTGTGGCAAATTGACAGCAAAGAAACCTTCTCTATTGTTGTATTTCTCTGACAGTCCCTGAGATTGTGGTTTGAGGTTTGGTTTGTGATTGCAGTAACTCTGATGCACATAGGTTGGTTTTTACATGGGAGTGAGTTTTCTACACTCATTCTAAACCCTCTTTTCTGCCTTTTGCTGCTTCCCATTTTTTCTACCTTTCTTCTTGAGTTCTTTAGAAGGTGAATAGAGAGAAAGATAATAGGGCTGTATGTAGTCATTACATGAAACTATCTTGTTACTTGGGTGTGATTGAAGTGGGAGGAGGATGACAATTGTATGATTTCAGAAAGCTCTGGTTCTGTATTTAGAAAGAAAAAAAAAAGTGATGGCTTAGTATACCACTGAATGCCAGGTTTTAGGAGCTCGGTGTGGAAACAGAAAAAGACATTTAAAAACTCTAATGTTGAGATGCCAAAGGAGGCAAATCTGTCCATTGAGGTGAAAAATCAATGTTATTTTTAAAATGCCACTATTGGTTACCAGCCTGTCTATAGCTAAATACTTCTTTCCCAGTCATTCATATTAGTGGTAAAGCTGGAATTTGTGTAAGGAAATAACTCTAGTCTCTCATTTACCCATTACTTAAAAGTTTTATTGAAGCTTTTAGTTTTTGTTTCTTACTTTCCTATTACTTTGTCAAATACATTTTTCTCCTCCTGCTATCCCAAATCCCAACTCTGCTACCCAAGAATCCCCTTCTTGAAAAATCCAGTACTCTTTTCAACTACAGAATTATATTGGATTGTTTTGCTTAACTAAGTTCTTATTTTTCCATTTGGGGTAGTGACTTTGGAGAAGTTCCTTAAATTTCCTGAATTACTCTCCATCTATCTATCTATCTATCTATCTATCTATCTATCTATCTATCTATCTATCTATCTATTTTTACTGAGGCAATTGGAAGTAAGTAACTTTCCCAAGGTCATGTAGCCAGGAAGTAATAATTGTCTGAGGCCATATTTGAACTCAGGTCCTCCTGACTTCAGGGCTGGTGCTCTATCCACTGTACCACCTAGCTGCCCCCTCAATTACTCATTTTTAATTAAATTCATTACTCAATTTGACTCCATGATTTCTATGTTACTTTTCAACTTTTAATTTCTTTACTTCATTACCTTTTTGATGAAGAAAGCATATTTTACTATGAGTTCTCTGGAATATAGATTAAACAGTATGTATAATCTGTGATCTGATGTAATTAATGTGGTTTTAAATAATTTTTAAAAAAATTAATCATTAAATGTGGTTTAATTTAAAAATTAAAAAAAATAATTTTTATATTCATGTTGTATGTTGTTGACCATACAAATGCCCGTCTTTCTCTCAATTTTTTATATTTGGAGATTTGTGTAGCTTTGGAGCTACAATATCATATTTTATTGTATTGCTGCTCCCATTTGTTCAGCCATTCCTTCATTAGCAGACATCCGCTCCCACTGTTGCTACTACAAAGTGTTGCTGTGAGTATTTTGGCTCGTGACCTTTCTATCACCAGGTCAAAGAGAATGGACAATTGAGTGGCTTTTCCAATTCCATGGGCCATCTCATAGGGCATTGATGCAGCAGTGCATTTCTGAAGCCAAAGTCCAGCCAACATTCTTTTATGTTGATCTTTTCCCCTACCTGAGATACTAAACAAATAGTAACATTTAGTGGAATCTCAGCATTCCCTTTCTCAGCTTCTCCTTTTTTGTGTTCTTGAACACAATAATGAAATAATGAAAAGGTAATTAATAATAGGGGGAGACCAAAGAGTAGTAAGTGATAGATTCAATCCCAGTGTGTATAATCTGGGTTTTTATAACCTCAGGTAAAGTGTACTGTACAAAATTGTTTTTCTTTCCTTGACTGATGCTGCTGTGGCTGGCTTTAGGCAAACATAGAGACAGATGGCAGCAGTGAGACGTGGTTTTTAAGTTCCTCATTTGTAACCAGTATGGTTTTAATAGAACTGATGGAAAGAAATCCTAAAAGAAAGAGGAACGGCAATTTGGATTTTACTCTGAGTTGGGACAATTGATTTCCCTTAGCTTTGTTTTCTGTTGAAGTATATTCGGTGAATTTTTTTGGCTGCTTTACAAACAGATTCAGAAGATTGACTTTACTCATGTAAATCTTCCTTTTTCCTACCACTGTCTGATTTGATTGTAGATCCTTTCTTCTTCCTCTCTCCTATGCTAAATGGAAGAATTTCTCTTTATTCTTTTTAAAAAATATTTACTAATTTTCAATATTTATTTTTATAAGAATCTGATTTCCATTTTTTCCCACCCTTCCTTCTCCCCTTTCCAAGAAGCCAATCAATCTGATACAGGTTATACATGTAGTAAGATGAAGCATTTCTTGATGGCACACTTCCTGAGACAGATGCATACTCATTCACTTTCACATTTCCTAAACCAAAACTCAAATTCCCTAAAGTCAGCCTCTACTCTTGGCTTGCAAAGCTGCATCTAGTCTATTTTTCTTCCTCACTCTCTCTTGATTGGTATCTCTAGAAGTAGCAGCCAATAAAAAAAGTCTGATGTGGAGATTGTAGAATCATAATTCTGCAGTTAAAGCATGTAATCCTTCCCTTTGACCCCTTAAAGTGCATCCATTGACCCCAACTTAGATCTGGGGACAGATTTCAGGGAGCTTATCAACATGTATGGAAAAAAAAGATTATTTCATTCATTTTTTTTATACATTTCTTTCTTTCTTTCTTTCTTTCTTTCTTTCTTTCTTTCTTTCTTTCTTTCTTTCTTTCTTTCTTTCTTTCTTTCTTTCTTTCTTTCTTTCTTTCTTTCTTTCTTTCTTTCTTTCTTTCTTTCTTTCTTTCTTTCTTTCTTTCTTTCTTTCTTTCTTTCTTTCTTTCTTTCTTTCTTTCTTTCTTTCTTTCTTTCTTTCTTTCTTTCTTTCTTTCTTTCTTTCTTTCTTTCTTTCTTTCTTTCTTTCTTTCTTTCTTTCTTTCTTTCTTTCTTTCTTTCTTTTTCTTCTTCTTTTTCTTTTTCTTTTTCTTTTTTTTTTTTTTTTTGCTATGGCAATTGGGATTAAGTGACTTACCCAGTCACACAGCTAGGAAGTGTTAAGTGCCTGAGGCCAGATTTAAATTCAGGTCCTCCTAGGCTTCCCTAAACTGCCAGAAGTTGCATGGAAGGAAGAAAGGAAGAGGAGGGAAACAAGAATATCATAAGCAACTATTACATTTCAGAAATTGTGCTAAATCCTCTACCATTGTTATCTTTATCAATCATCATGGGAGAGGGGTGTACTATTATCCTTATTTGACAGTTGAAAAAACTGAGGCAGACAGGTTAAATGATTTTTTTCTGCGTCATGCAGTAAATTAATCTTCTGTCTGAGGCAGGATCTGAAATTGGGTCTTTCTGTCTCTAGACCCATCACTCTGTCCACTAAGCTAAATATACCTTGGGAACGTCTTGATTCCTTCCAGTGCCTCTTCCATGTAGCAAAGTCTGTTGATATTGTCTTATAAATACACACTTTCTAGTGCTACATACTTAAATAAGTTAGAAATCTGTCACCTGTATAATCTTATTGCAGCCACAAGAAGGGAAAAGGCTTTGGAAGAGGAGAGGAATGGAGTGAATTGATTGGCAACTTCTTCCCATCAAAATAGGATAAGGAAAAGGAGTGCTGGACACCAAAAGGAGGACAAAGACTGAGTCTGTTATCTTTACATAGTTATTAAAAAGTATGAAAAATTCCAGCTTTCTTCCTCCAATTTTTCCTGTACATAGGTATTTTGCAATATTATTAAGCATTTTTTTTTCTGTTAGAAAAATAGCATAGTAGTCTTAGGTAGATTTGATGTCCAAAAAAACTGGGTTCAAACACCCTGGCAGATCTCTGAGGTACAAATGGGGTTGCTGATATACATGCATGGAGGAAGTTTTCATTCTGGAATTCCTCTCATTGATAAAATTACATGTTTTGAACTACTTTCCTCCCAAACAACTAAAACTACATTAATGTGTTTAGAATCTTATAACTTAAAAAAAAAAAAGCTTTTCATTCAAGTATATCCTTTTAAGAAAAAGAAATATAGAAGATGGAGGTATTCAAGAGCTAGAGGTCACTTGAGTTGATGAGCTCTCTATTTAGAGTTAGAATGGAAAAACCATCCATAGATGAGGAAACTGAGACCTAAAAGAGAGTCAATAAGGTGATTGAGCATAGATTCCCACAGGTTTCACTTAATTTAAGATTGATGCTGTTTTGAGGGCAGTGACTAGCAATTTTTGTGCCTGAGGTTAAAAAGCAGAAATTGTGTCCCTAATTTCTTTCTTAGTGGTGGGAAGGATGGTAGCAACCCTGGAACACGCGATGGCTATTTTGGGATTGATTATTTCCATGGTAGATGCCAGGGTGAAACCAGTCGGGAAAGAAGTTCATTGGAGTTTTCTATCTCCAGAGGAAATCATCACCTTGAGGCATTTGGAGATATTTTAACAAATTTTAAGTAGATAATAAGTTCAATTGTTTTTCCTCTTCCTGAAGGATTGGATGTGATTTTAAAATTTGTCTAAGTTTTGGCATCCTTGATAAAAGCTTTGATCACCCCACTCTACTTAGAATTATTTATAAGCTGCCCCTGTTCCTCCTCCTCCTCCTCCTCCTCCTCCTTCTTCTCTTTCTCTGTTGTCATCATTGTTTTCATATTTGTCTTTGTCCTTTGTCTTCTTCATTGTTGTCTTCATCTTCTTTGTCTTCTTTGTCATCATTTTCTTCATCTTTGTTTTCATCTTCTCTTCTTCATCTTTTTAAACTTTTTATCTTCCTCTCTTCATCTTCTTTTCTTTTTCTTTCTTCCTCTTCTTTCTCTTCTTTCTCTCCTCCTCCTTCTTCCTCTCTTCCTCCTCCTTCCTCCTCTTTCTTCTCCTCCTCCTTCCCCTTCTTTTTCTCCTCATTCTTTCTCCATCCTCTTCTATTTCTTCCTGATCTTAAAAAAATATTGCCTAATATGCTATCAGTACTAAATAAAAATAATTGATTCTTTTTCCTGTGTACAGAGATGGTAAAAATAAAATATTTCAAAGATTGCATATTCATAAGGAAGAGTGATAGCTCTTTTAATTTGTTAAAAGTTAGCCTTGCCTTTATTGCTGGTTCAATCTCACTGTAGTTGGTTTTTTTTAGCCTAAAATTTGAAAAGCTATAAAGTGTTAATGAAAATGGAAGGGTATATGTGCTTTATGTATCTGTGAAATATTTATTTTTTCTTTATTCCAGTGATATCATCTGTGAAATGTGTAACCTGTACATTTAAAACCACAAGTACATTACAGTCCATGTTATATTTATTTATAATTAGTCTTTCTTATTTTTATTTTAGTTCATTCTATGACCTGGTGGGAATAATTAAAATTCCTTTCTTTTCTATTTGTAATCCCCTTTCTATGATATCATTCCTGACTTGTCTTTTATAGGTATTTCTCAACTCTTTTCCTACAGTGATTACTTATTATCTTTTTCCGTTTTATCTTACTCTCAAAAATCTTTCCAGTGATTAAATCAGCTAATATTTATAATTACAAGCAGACACTTTAAATGCTACTTAATATTTATATATGCATGCATATTTGTGTGTGTTTGTACATGACGTATGCTGCAGGGGAGGAGTTGTCTTTGCAGTGCCTATGAGATGGGTAAATATTGATTTGTGTATATTCATGCCAGAGTTATGTGTATATTCTAAATCTGCAGTGTGTGTGTATATGTGTGTACATATATATGTATGTATATTTGTATTCACACATACATGCACATACAAATACATATTACTTATTTGAAATGTTGAATTTTTTCAAGAATGAATATTTCTTTACTATGAATATTAATACTTTTAAAATGTTGACATGAATTTGAAAGGAAATACAAAACTGACATAATGTAAATGTAAAACTGGTATGAATTTCAGTTTTATGAAATCATAGAATCTGATGCTATATTTCTAAATCACCGTAAGTGCAGCACTACAACAATCTTTCATTATAACTTTAATGATGTCACAAACAAAAAAATTTTTATGGCCTTTAGACCAACTTTATTTCCTCACTGTCTTTTCAGATACTTCATCTCTTTTATTCTTTGTTGGAATTAATTGTTCATACATCATTCTGATGATCTTATCTTTGAGGGGATCTTCATCCCATTTTAGTCAACTCCTCTTTTGGCCTAGGAATCCTATCCATATTTTCTACGTAAATATTCTCCACTGGGTTTTTTCCTTTTGAGTTTCCCCACACTAGGTTGCTTCTCCCTTACAGACTCCTCAGTGAAAATGATTTATTTTTATATCTGAGGCAATGAAGGGGTTTCTGCCATACCTGGCCCTCAGCAGTATTTTTGGAGCACAATAGTTCGTGTCTTGGGATTGCTAAGACCACTGTTCATCATGGGGAATCACGAGATCAGTTAGTTTGGATTTGGTCTATTTCCATATGTGTTTGGGACCTTTGTGGAGACAGACAATATAGAGCTATTTGATGATTGCAGTTTTAAAAATTGGGGAGCCTAGGCAAGAAGAGTAGGAGCTAAGGGGTTGGAGCAGTGAGGTGAAGGGCACTTGACCTTCCCAACTCTCTACATTCCTTGTCCCCTCACAAATTCTCCATGCCATCCTTCTCCCATTCCCAAGTCTAATGCCCTTCTATGCTTATTTCTATTTTAAGAAGCAGAGAAGTCCTTGTCGTCACTTTACCTTTTATCTTGTACCAATATCTCTAGGCAGTTTGAATCCATTGCCCTTTAACTATTTTTGCCATCTTGCAAATCTCTACTGTTTTAGTAATAACAGTGACCACTGATACATATATTATTGAAGTAGAGTTCCATGGAAGGCTTTTTCTAATGTGAAGTCTCCTGACTGAAACCCAAAGCACTTTCTTCAAATCTTTTTCTTGAAGTCCTAAACTGATAAATGCTTGTTAATTGGATTTGGTTTGAAATTAATTTTAGCACAGTATGACAAAAAAAAGTTGAAGATATGGTCATTGTCCTTAATGTAATTTTTTAATATTATTGGAAAGACACAGTGAGAACTAGAAACAGTAGATTGTAATTGAGAATGATATTGACAGTTTGGTGAATAAAAATGGTGGATAAAATTATAGGACTTGGTATCAAGAACCATCCAGGTTAATATCCCATTTCTGACATTTATTAACTCTGTGATCAAGGGCAAGTCACCTCTAAGCCTCTGTTAACTTATGTATAAAGTGGGGATTAATGACTGTAATATCTGTCCCTAAAGGACTTGTGCAAGCGTTAAGGAAAATAATGTATGCACATTGCTTTGTAAGCTTGCAAGTATTGTGGTTGTTCTGTGGCATATTAGCTCAGAAGAAACACGAGATGTACAAAGTTACTGAAATCACCCCAAATGTTCATAGGGACTATTTGTGTCTGACCTGTGGCAGAGCATTCTGAGCTTGTATTGGTCTGATTGGCCACAGTTGGAAACACTAACTTGACTCCAACATAGTGATATCACTTTGATTCTCTTCCAGAACAAAGGACAACAACCAAGTATACTTTAGATGAGAAGTTCCATAGGAATTGAGAGGCGAAGATCAGAGACACTCAAGGAATGCTGATTTTTAGGGGTGGGCTGGAGTCGGAGTTAATGAATGGGCAACTGGGTGGTGGGGTGGGTAGTACTCTGGGCCTGGAATCAGGAAGACTCCAGTCAATTCCAGTCTGGCTTCAGGCATCACTTGTGTGAACCTAGATATGTCACTTAATCCTGCTTGCCTTAGTTTCCTCAAATGTAAAAGGGAGCTGGAGATGGAAATGGCAAAACTCTCCAGTATGTCTGCCAAGAAAACCCTATGAAGAATTGGACATGAGTGACACAACTAAATAACGAAACCCACAAAAGACCTGAAGTATAACCCTTAGGTTGGTGGATGTTCATGGGAGAATATGTAGCAAAAACAGAGGCCTGGACTGGAGCCTTTTTATATTTGAGGTGCTGGTGGGAAGAGGGGAATATAGAAGGTCTGATTGGTTAGAAGATTTGTGTTAGAAAATAGCATTGACCAGGCAAGATGGAGTGAGTGGATGACAGGGGTCCTAAATGATAGCCTGTTCTCTGTAGAGTTATCAGTAATCTCTAATTATCAAATATCATGGTCTGTTTTCACCTCTTTTCCTTCTCAATCTCTCTGCAGGGTTTGAAATTGTTGATCTCCCTTCTCTTTGCTTTCTAAGTTTTTGTGACACTGATCTTTCTTGATTCCTCTATAATTAAATGACCGTTTTTTCATTCTTTGTTGATTTATCAGTCATATCATGACCCCTGACTATGAGCATGTCCCAAGGCTTGCTTTGGAGACTTCTTCTAATCTCTCTACAATCTTTCACTTGATGACTAAATCATCTTCCAGGAGTTTAATTATTTCTATGAAAATGAATCCAAACCTAGGCTCTCTCCTGAGCTCCCGTCACACATCTCAAACTGCCTATTAAATATTTCAATTGGCTGACCCATAAGTATAGCCAACCCAATTGAATTCGTTCTGTTTACATCCTCTTTTAATGTTCCCTCTTTGTCTAGTCACCATCCTTTTTCAACCTTGGTGTGATCCTTCCCTTGTCTCCTTCTCACCCTACTTTTTGCCAACTCTGGCCATTTTTACTCTCAGGGCATCTTTTGAATGCCCTCTTTGCTCACCTGCCCACAACGGTATTCATCCCCTTTCATTCATTTAATCCATCATGCAGGCATTCATATCAGGCATATCACCTTTCCCTTGACTCTTGCATCAGTTTCTAAATTGGTCCCTTTGTCTCAAGTCTATGCTTTCCCCCAAGCTATCCCGCACACATCTGTCAAAATGAGTTTTGTAGCGTTTATGTCTGCCTGCGTCACTGCCCTACTCCATAAACTCCGGCAGTCTCTCTTGCCTCTGGGATCAAGTATAAGCTATGCTATTTGGTTTTTAAAACCTTTCCCTTCTTGGCCACAGTTTCTTCATATTGCTATAGTTTCTATATATCACTATAGTTTATATTACTCCCTTTCTTGCAAGCTACAGTGTAGCCAAAGTGAATTTCTTGTTGTTTATCGAATAGGACACTCACTGGAGTGCCTTGACACAGTTTGTCACCTAGAGCTGCCTTTCCCTCTTCCTCCCCCCTTTCTGTCTCTGTCTCTCTTTCCCCTTCCCATTAAAAGTGATGAAATGCTAGTTTCTATATGAAAACTTTCCTGAACATCAACTTCTCAATGCTCCTTCCCACTCCCCTTTTTGTGCTCTTCCCCTCCAAAATTGACATTTTCTTTATTTTGTGTCATATCTGCACGTGTCATCTCGCCCTACAATACAAACTTATTGAGGTCAGAGGTTCTTTCATTTTAAGAAATTTTTGCATCTCAAATTTAATAAATGTCTGCTGATTGATCAGTAGTCCAGGGATTTTAGATTTTTATCCAATAGAATGATTGATTGCAGGTTCATGTGGGAGATCACCCACAGAAATTGTATTTTAGGCTGATGATTTTGGTAATGCTCTGTAAGTCCTAAAGAGCTGGGAGCAATGGGTTGGGGTTGGAGGACGTTTTCAGGACTTCTCTAGAGTATGTCTGTGGATCAGTCATGACCTGGTTCTGTACCTGTACATTCATAGCTATTGAAAGTGTGCTTTCTTGTTTAGGGTCTTGGGCTGAAGCTGCCTCAGCTAACACAGGAAGATGGGAAGATTCTGTTGCACTCCAATACAGTATGGCTGCTGTGTGGTTCAGGGGAAGAGCTCTGGGTTATAGAGTCCCAGGAGCTGGCTCTGTCACTCAGTGATCCTGTGATCTTAAGCAAATCACTTAACATCTCCGTGCCTCAGTTATATTATCTATAAAATGACTGAGGTTGACTCCATGACCTCTGATGTAGTTCCTAGTCTGTGGTCCTATATCTTTTAAATAACATTTCCAGATTGCTTTTATAAGTGGTTTATTTAAATTTCATTAAAAAGTAAAAACCATGTTGAGCTGCATTAATTCCCCCCTGCACCTCTCATTATACATTAGCAATTAACTTCGCTTCTCTCAGGCTGATGAATTTGAACTTGATCAATTATCTGATAGTAATTACCAGCACAGTGATTATTATTGCAAAAGTAACATCCTTGTTTCAATACTACAGGTATTTTAGACGGTTTTCACAGCAGCCCATTTGTTTGACTACAGAACATGACTTAGAGATTTGACTTCTTTCATTCTGCTCAAGTTATTTTAAATTTCTCATATTGGGTCCCCCTTTCTCTAAATTCTTTCTCAAAAGCATTTTTATTTTTATTTTAAACTCTGTGAACAAATCCTATCTGGAGAAAGAAATGAGGTCCTAATTTTCCCCTTGACGTCTTAAAAAAAAAAATCCTTGATATTCCCCCAATATGGCTCTGTCCTTCATTGAACACTTGTAATAAAGAAAATGTTCAGTAAACTAACAAAGCAGCTACATATGTTAGTGTATGCCATCTATTCTAATCTCTCCTCCTTTCACATGAGGGCTTTTTTTCTCTGAGAACCAAGAGAACTGCCAATAATCTGAGTTTTTCTACTTTTCTGTGTTTTCTTCCTGCACATTAGTGTAGCCTCGTGTGCTTTGTTCTTCTGGTTCTTACTTGCTTCACTCTGTGTCTGTATAAATCTTCCTATATTTCTCAGAATTACTCATGTTTGTTATGTCTTCCTATATACAATGTTATTTAATTATATTCATATGCCACAATTTATTCGTTAATAATCCAGTTATTTGGCACTCATTAGGTTTCTAGTTGTTTTTCTTTTTCCAACAGGATATGATGCCACAAATATTTTGTTTTATTCTCCATTCTTAACCCAATTTCAGAAAGCTTCTTAGTTTCCTGCCCATTGACCATCTGTTTGCTGTTAAAAAAAACAAAACTAAACTCTTGGCTTGTTCTGGTTTGCAGTTGATCTTTATACCATGTCAGAGACTGTCTCTCTGACTGACTTTTATTTTTTTTTTTTCTGTAAAGACAATATAAGCACAGAAATGGATTAGCCTCCTATGTCCTGGTACTATGAGTGTTAGTGAAGCAATTGAAAGAGATAGAGGAAAAAACAGTTATGACTCTGGAGAAAATGGAAGTTTATGTGACCTGGATATGCCAAGTAAAGGATAAGGAGAGAAGAATATAGCTGTATTGGTGAGGAAGAAACAAAAAGGAAAAGAAATTACTCAACCAATTCCCATGATCATAATTTCAGTTCTCTTATCTTGGAAAGGTTGGGGGTTAAATGCACCTACCTTGCCAGGCAGCCTTTGTGTTTTTGTTAGAAATGACATCAGCCTCACAGAAAATAAATGCACTGCCTAAAAGCTGCCAATCTTCAGAAATGTAAAAATAGGAAGTTATTTCTGACTAATTTTTTCCCACTTGCCTCCTTTTTTCCCTTCTAGTTGTACTTTGACTCGCTTGCTTCCTGGCTAGAGATGGTAGCAGCTTCCATGGTGTGGTTCGATTTAATCCAAAATCTGAGGTGTCTTTTCTCGATGGGAATGTTGTATAAATATTCTTGAAGAAGCATGATGATTCCTTTTTGGAGCTGAATGAATTTGAGCTTGAGTGTTCTTGGGAAGTGACTCTAATTCTACTGTGTGGGAGTTTTTCTCTTTGGAAATCATCCATACAATTGACGTCTCCTGGTCCACTAGTTTATAAATCCCAATACCATTAATCTAGGAGGTGGACATACTATATTTTCTCAAAATCAGATTTTATTTACAAGACAATGTAGTAATAAAGCTGAAAATTGTTTGTCTATGGATTGTGTGTGAGATATTCATAATTCTTGCTTCTAAATCTTGATTGAAGTTTAGATTTAAACGGAATGGCATGAGAAAAGTGGGATAGCATGGAGCAGTAGTTTCAAACTTTTGTTCTGCCTTTATCTGTCTTAAAGAGTTTTTTATTTACAAGGGTTACATTACAGTTATTTACTATATTAGAAATAAAACTAATTTTCAATTCATAGGTCATCTGAAAAGGTTTCAGAAACTCCCAGGATGCTCTGGACCACCCTTTCAGAAACATTGATGCAGAGGACAGAGAAGCAGGATGAATGGGATTAATTACCTTTTCAGTCAGTCCTGGCAACTAAGCTGCAAAGCAGAATCTGACCTATGCTGTTAGAAGTAGTTTTCACATGCAGAAGATATTTAGTGAATGATTTTTGAGTGATATTAGGGATTCCCTAAGCCAGTGAAATTGTAGGTCTAGTCCACTTTTCAAAATATTAAACATATCTTCATGTTATGCATTAGATACAAGTCTACCTTCAGAGATAGGAAAACTCAGACGAGTCTTACTCCTTACACTGACTTTGTGATCATGGGCAAATCAGTTAATCTTTTTCAGGTAACTCTCTAAGGCTATAAACTGGAGAGGAACTGCCTCTCTGTAGAAAGGATGCATTTCCACATTTCCATATCAATGGGAACACAGGTGTCTTAGTGGCGTGAATTTAGATGGAAAGGTACTTTATAGGTAATTTATTCTACCTTCCTTCCTCTTTTTTTTTTTTTTTTTTTTTTTTTTTTCTCTCTCAGTAGATGAGGAAATTGAGGTGTTAAGTGATATGTCCAAAGTCACAAAGAATCCACATTAAATAGTAGAGCTGGGATTTGAACCCATGTTCTTAGAATCCAAATACTTTCCATTAATCCAGAAGTGGACATATTGCACTGATTCTAAATCAATCAGTTGATCAAACAAGTTGGATCAGTCAACAAATGTTCCTAAATCCCCATTCTGCCAACCATTATACAAAAATACAAAGAAAAAGTCAACATACTCCCACCTTCTGGGAACTTCCTTTCAAATGGGGAAGACATCATATGCAAGATTTTTGAAATATGCATCAGTGGTGGAGTCAATAAAATCTTCTTGTCTAAGAAGGCCCTTGAACTGAGTCTTAAAGGAGACCAGGAATCTTATGACAAAGAAGAAAAAAGAGTATTTCAGGTATAAAGGACAATTAGTCCCACGATACAAAGAGGGAAGAGTATAAGTTGTATGGGTTGATTCCAGGGTATATGATTGAAGAGAATGAACTCTAAAAGAACTGAAAGGCCCAGGTCTGCATAGAGATTTAAATGCCAAATAGAGGAGTTTTAGCGATAATAGGAGCCCATTGAAGGTCATTGAGTATGGAAGTGACTCTTTCAAATATCATTCAGCAGTTGTGTGGAAGATGAATTAGGCTTGAGAGAAGTTTGAGGTAGAGAGTATCTGGTTATTGCATGAGTCGAGGCAACAAAGTTCTGAACTCTGCAGATGTGAGCTGGAAAGGAATGGGTGTGAGAGGAATTATGGCAGTAGACATGGTAAGACTTGGCAGCTGGCTGAATATGTGGGGTGAGTTAAGAGTTGAAGTTGACCTCAAGTTGCAAACCTGCTTGACTGGAAGTATGGAAGTGCCCTTGCCAGGAATATAGAAATGGATTGTGTTTTGGGTGAACAGTAGTGAATTGTGTTCCTGATATGTTGAGTTTGAGATACCTGCAGGATGATATATTATATTATGTCACGTTATATTATATTATATATTATATTATGTTATATTACATTATATATCATATATTATATGTGTAATATAATATGTTATATATCACATAGATCACATATGTGATATATATTATACATATAATTATTATACATAATATATACTAAATAACAGTTAATTATAATAACATTGACTAGTTTGGAATGGGCAATTAGCAGGCGAATTAGCATGTGAAACTGAAGTCAGGAGCGAGGCTAGGGTTAGTCTAGAGAGAGTTCATATATATGGAGATGATAATTGAAACCTATAAGAGTAAAGTCACCAAATGAATTATAAAAAAAGAAGAGGGCTTGCAGCATGAACCTTGGCTTAGTCCCCTGTTTAATTGGAAGAGTATCCCCCAAAATCCATAGCAGGGAGTGTCTCAGAGGATGGGATAGTCACCGATATCAAGTGATGCAGAAAGGTCCAGAAGATGAGCATTTAGAAGAGGCCATTAGGTTTCTCAGGGAAGAGCTCATCAACAACTTTAAAGAGAACAGTTTCATTTGAATAATGTGGTTGTAAATTAGATTATTGGTGGTCTGAAGAGAGTGAGAGGAGAAGTGAGAGAGGAATAATGGTAGATTTTTCAAGGAATTTGTCTATGAAGGAGAATTCTAGCATAACTAGTAAGAATGGAGAAATAAAGTGAGAATTTTTAAGGGCTGGAGAGACTTGGAAGTGTTTGTATGAAGCAAAGTGGAAGTAATGTAGGGAGAGATTCAAAGGAAAGGTCTGCTGGAAGGAACAATTTGCTGGAGAATATAGGCCGACTATTGATTATGCTATCATCAGGAGTAAGAAGGGCCACTTACTTCTTAGGAACAAAAGAGGAGGAAATGGTGTGGGATGATATCAAGGGGGAAGAAGAGGAGGAAGGGCGAATCATTTTTTAAAAATAGGAAATCATTTTCCAATCATGGTTTATGGCCCAGTGCTGTTGCTAGACAGCTGTTTTTGTCACATGCCTTATTTTCAGAGACTTGACAAAGTTTTGCTAGTGTTTGATGTTCTGGAATTAATTATTTAGTGATGAAAGTGTTTTGGTCTTTTAAAAGATTATGTAATATATTCTTGCTCACTTTTTTTTTTTTTTTTTTTTTTTTGTCTCCCACATAGGTATAAATGATCAAGGACTGTACAGAGTTGTGGGGGTGAGTTCAAAGGTCCAGAGACTTCTGAGTGTGTTGATGGGTATGCCTCTTTTATAATTTTTTTTAAACCATACTTTTTATTATTTTATTTAATATTATTATGAATTTAACTTATCTTTGAATTTATAAATACAATCTTTATATATACACCAATCTATAATAAATAAATCTATTAACTTAATTTTGTAATACCTATTAGGGCTATAGAATTGGTATTACTCCTGGAATCTAGGCACATTGACTGCTGATCAATGATGGATTACTTAGAAGGAAGCATTAATATTTGTCAGTGGAGCCTCTCCCCTACTCCTTCACTTTTTTAGGTTAGAAGATTAAATTGACAGAGTTGGGTACCCGCCCTACCTTGCCTTTTCTAACAAAGAACAGGATTTGGGAGTTCTGTGTTCCCAGATAAGAAAACAGAGGCCGGAGAAAGTTAAATAGTTTTGTCCAAGGTCACCCAGGTAACAAGTAGAGGGAGAATCTGAACTCAGAGCCCCAGCCCCAAATCCGTCAGCCTCCGGGTCCTTCCTATCCATCTGTCTGGTTTGCAGACTGCCCGGCCAGGATCCTGCCAGTACATGAGGTTCGACAAGACCACTGGGATTAGTTCATTTTTTTCTAGAGCTTCCAGACCTGTCACTTCCGACAGCACGGGGCTGATTCTTGGGGCTTCATTGGTATTCAGAGTGGCTTGTATGCAGTTTGCATCAGGCTCTCCTCCAGATCCAGGCACGCTCCATCTGTGCTGATAACACAGTGTTCTTTGGCACGGCAGGCTGGAGGAAACCAGAAAGTGAATTCATTTTATTACCCAAGACATTCTGTGAATGACAAAGCGCTTTTTATATCTGACGCCACTGCCGATTCACTGCCACCTGTACCCCTCGCCCCCTGCCCCATGGCCCTTCCTCCTCCTCCATCTCGTCCAGAGTGATGGCAATCTGTCATAATGACCTTTGCTAACTATTAATTTATAGGATATCTCACTTTAATTACTCAATATTAACAATGCCCTCAGGTATTCTGTGGGTGCATTTAGAGTTGCCTGCACCCCCCAGTCTGGGTGCAAGGAGTCTGTGGGACTCTTGAGAGAGTGGGACGAGCGACCCCACGAGCGGCAGTCTCTCTCTCGTTATCCCAAGGCAGACTTACTTGTCCCATCCCCTCGGACAACTCTGTTAGAATGCAGCGTCTGCTTTCCGGGGCCTTGCATTTTTGGACTCTCTGGTCTGACTGGGGCATAAGGTTTTGGCAGGCCGGTGTTCCCGTTTACCATTAGCGGTCTCCAAATTAAATAGAACTCAGGTTGCCAGTGGTTCAGTAGCAGCTGGAAGAGTTTAATGGGGATTTCAGCATCTGCTTTTGCTTAATTTTAAAATTAGAAACACTTTTTCCTCGTTTCTGAGATTTGTGTTCTAAGGACCCAAAGCGGAAGATTATATTGGTATCAAAACAGAAAGAAATGTTGGATGGAAAACATAGGATCCAGAGGTTCCCTGTCTCCCCTTATTTTCAACTCAGCCAACATCTATTAAGCACCAACTGTGTGCAGGGTGCTCCTTGCCTAGGTAGTGGATTAATTTTGCCATGATAACCTCAGTACGTTTTTTATTACTCAGTTCCCCATGTTCAAGGATAGTCTGAACAAAGTTTTTTTTTTTTTTTTTTTTTTTTTTTTCCCCCTCTACCACCAAATCCATGATTAATTTCTCTTTGTGTGTCCTCAACTCCACTGGCCAGATCATTTCCTCATTTGAGGCATCTTAAAGTGCAGTCTGTAGCTTAAATGTGTTTACCCAACATGGTCCTGGGTATTGGTGCGTGTATTCCTTTTCTGCCTCTAATAATTCCCCACAGATTGAATAAGTAAAACTTTATTTATATTTATTTTTGAGCTACAGAGTTGTGAAGGCCGAAAAGAAAGGGATGACACAGAATCAATTATGCTGTTGGAGAAAATTCTCATTAACTTCATACTCCAGGTGGCAAAGATATTAGGGTATCAGACTGTTTAACAGGAAGGATACTAGATTAGGGTGCTTTTGAAATGCTTATCTGGCACTTTAAAGTTTACAACATTTAGCCTATAGATTATCTTACAGTGACTGTGTGAGATATCTGCTGTTCTGGTTGCCAGATGAGGAAACTGAGGCTTAAGATAAGCATTTTGCCCAGGGTTACACAACTAGTAAGTGATTCCAGGCCCAGGGCTTTATCTATTGCCCCATCTTGCTGACTCCTAGGACTTGTAAGTAGTCTTACTAATTCCAGATCTATTAGACTACATAGGTTCTCAGTTACACTGGACATTTCCATAAGGCTTTGAGGTTTGGAAAGTGCTTTCTATGCATTATCTGATTTAATCTTTATAGCAACCCTGTGAGAGATATGCTATGATTACCTCATTTTCCAAATGAGAAAATCAAGACCCAAAGGTTAATGTCTTGTTTATAGTCACACAGCAGGTTTCTGAAGTGGGACTTAAATGAGGTCTTCTACTTCCAAGTTCAATATTCTTGCCATTATGCTATGCTCCCTTCTTTTAGGACATTGAGAAAAATGTAGGTTCCTTAAATATTTGGGAAGCATCGATATCAGAAGAGTTAATTTTTAGATCTAACTAAAATCCTTACCATGTGTGTTGACTAAAAACTCTTGTTCAGTCATTTTTTCAATTGTGCCTAATTCTTCATGACCCTATTTGAGGTTTTCTTGGCAAAGATAATAGAGTGATTTGCCATTTTCTTCTTCAGCTCATTTTACACATTGGAAACTGAGGCACACAGAGTTGAGGGACTTGCTCAAGATCATATAGCTAGTAAGTGTCTGAAGCTAGATTTGAACCCAAGAATTTTTGACTCCAGACCAGGCGCTGTACACTGAGCTATTCTGAATTTAAACCCATGTGTTAACATCTATCTAATTTGAGTTCTTTAGGATTTTTTTTCCCTTTTGGATTTTTTTTTTTTTTTTTTTGGAGAATATTAGTGGGTTTATTTTTTCCTTGACTTCCACCAACTCCCTTTATCAGGCTCATCTTTGTGCATTTATTTTATCCTAAGTAAAAAAAGCTGCACAAAGTAGTAGTAGTAGTTGTCAAATTTTGACTATTGACTTCTAACTCTAAGCTAACAAGAGAGTAACTTGACGGACTTAATCTTTTTTAATTTGTCTGTGAGCTTTATGGCACTAGACTATTATATTTTTGGACATTTCTTCTATTAAAACAATGACTTCAAGGTAGCATTTTCACAATGGATTTTTTGTTGTTGTTATTGAAATATTTTTTCTTTAAAGAAGCACAAAATTTTCACCATTTATGTAATGTGACATAGGTAAAATGCATGGCCATATCCATCCCTAAAAGTGAAGTATTTTATCTAGTTCCCTTTTTATTCCTAATAACTTGCTATATCCATTGAGACTGCTTACCATTTTACTTATGTCTGCCTCCTGACTCTTTCAACATAAGTTATTATATTTGTATATAGCTTAGTTTAAATGTTTTGGGTGCCTTGGGTACCATATATGAATACTTATAGTAATTTATAGATGGAGAGGAATGCTGAATTTACTTATATGTCCCTGCTGGCCCTTGTATATGTCTTCTCATTTACATTTTTAGAATAAAATCAAGAAAAATATCTTTCTTCTATCCCACTTTATTTTTTTTTAACTACCCCTTTCCCCTTTACTTAAAACAGTAATTGTTGTTGCTAGTTGTTTTCTCTAAGTGTGAAGGTGTTAAACGGCTTACCAGTAGTTGGGGAGAAGAGAAATAATGAGGGGAGGGGAAGGAGATGTACTAGACGCTATTCATTCTTCAACTTCTACACAACTTTCTCAGTTCTGTTTCTTGCTTTGCTTTTTCTCTCCTCTGAAACAAAGTATTCTATTCCTTTTGTATCTACCACAAGTGATTCTGTTATCATCAGTATAGTTGGAGGTAGCAGCAGCTGCCTTAGTTTTTTTCTCTCATTAAAGATAACTGAACCCTAGATATGAACATCCCCTTCTGTTTGCTTTCACATCATCCCCCTTTCCCTTTATCCTTACATCTGTTTTTTCTCCATCTTCCCTTGAAACTCATTTAGTCTAAATACTGAACCTTTTGCTGAGGAAAGAAATATTAGCTCTTTGTAACTCTGAGTGAGTCACCATCTTTGGCAAATGGGGTGGGGTGAGAATAAGAAGAGTGATAAGGTGGATTAAGAATAAGATGCATGAGTAGTAAATATATTTCTTGCTCTTCATTTTTCTGCTCTTCTTCCTTTTTTCTCCCTATGGTATGAAAAAATCAGGAAATTGGATTGGTGAGAAGATGAAAAATTATGTGATAGGATAAAATAACAATATGGATCCTGTTGAGTTTCTAAAATTGAAGGATAAAAAGTTCAGGAAGATTTATTTAAAAACAAATTTTTTTTTTTTGGAAATAGGGAAATAGAAGATAAAAAAGGAACTGTGAAAAAAAGCAGAAATCCATTTTTTAAGAGAATTACCCTGCTTACTTTAGCCATGGAACATTTTAAAGCCCCAGTCCCAGAACATAGGAGGAGTGGAATGTGGGAGTGGGTTTTGAAAAGAAACCCCATTGCTTCTTATATATTAACCTTAGTTGATTCATCTGAGATTTGGGTCATAAAATCTTGTTTTTCTAAAACTTCTTGAGTTCTTCAGGATGGGATAAATGTCAATGATAGCAGTTCTAGGAGATCTCTGCAGAGGTAGAATTATCATACACTCTCCATTTCCCTTGAAATGATCATGTTAATTATAAGCATGGAACTAGCTCCCAAGTATGCTCATTCTGTGGACCTGCAAATTGATTTGTTGTGCTTATTATTTTAGTTTCCTCCTAGTTCTTTTAAGTTGGGTTCTTTGCAAGAAATGGAATGAGATCATTTTTCTTTTCTATTTTTTTTTAAAAGCAAAACATACTTTCTGAATGACTGCTTATAATGTATTTCAAAGCTTCCAAATATGTTATCAACAAATTCCACCTAGCCAAATGCAGCCTCTTATTGTAAAGAAGAGATAGTAATGATTGAGTTATTTGAAAACAGTGAAAATCTAATAGCGGATTAGCAGCATTGACACCATGCAGTCATTAGCTGCTGATGTGACAGCTGCTTTTTATTCTAGGAAGACTTATTTTTTTTCATAGAAATACCATGGTTCTCAAAACCAAACAGATAACTTGTTAGCTGAACATGTTATAAAAGATTCCTTTTAAGAAACTTTTTGGACTTTAAGATGGTGATTTGCTGGTAGCTAGCTGATTGAAAGTGTTATCTGACTTGTATGTTAAAATGAGATTTAAATAATTGATTTAATGAGAGAGAGAATATTCAGTTACAGAAGTAATTGGTTGGCAAAGCCTTTAGAACAGAATTATTTAGTCCTAGTTATAAAGGACTACACCTTCAATCAGGAGGCTTAATTTGATTTTTTAAATGTATCTCTGGTTTGTCTGACAAGCTCAGTAACAAATGAGTTCTGAATTGTATGAACTGATCAAAAATGTAATCAGTGCCAATTACCATTGTTGTATTTTATTGCATATTGCCTGTCAGTCGTTGGAATCCAGAAATGTTGAAGTGTTTTAAATAGTGACTGGAGTCAGAAGCACTTGACCTTCTATGTACGATATTTTGACTGTGAAATAGCCATCACTTCCTGTTTCATTTCATTTTCAAAATGCCAAGGCATGACATTGAGTGGGTGTCCTTTCAGCTTTGCCCCAAGACCAAAACCCTTTTCTATTTCTGCAATATTCCTTTTTTTTTTTTTTATAAATTCTTCAGAAGTCTTATTTTGCCTATGTTTCATCAGTTTAAAAAAACAAACTATAAAAATGGTTTGGTTTCTTTAAAACCAAAAGTTTTTGTTAATATTTTTATTAGCACATCAAATTTTATAAAGCACTTGGTAAATCTTATTTGGCCCTCACAAGTGTTTGGGTACTCTATGGAATACAGATGAAAAAACTAAGGCTCATTGACGCTAAATGAATTTCCTGTGGCCACACAACTAATAAATATCAGAGTTAGGATTTGAATCTTGGTCCTAACTACAAGTCCAGTGGTTTTTAGGGGGGAAACTTGTTTTCTTTTTAATGGAGCTCTGTTTTCCTTGATGAGACAACATAGGAGAAAAGTGTGTTGGTTGGTCCCTTAATATTCACTTTCAGCTTTGTCCACACACCCAGTAGCTGAGACAGCCTGGTATAGTTTGTACTTAAATATTTTATTCAAAAAATTACTGCTGTAGCATTGGGATATTCTCTCCTGTCTTCATTTCTACCTTTATTTTCATATGCTTTTTGGGTTATTTTTCCTCCAGACTTAATTTCTTTCTTTCTCCCCCCCCGAGGCTGGGGTTAAGTGACTTGCCCAGGATCACACAGCTAGGAAGTGTTAAGTGTCTGAGACCAGATTTGAACTCAGGTCCTCCTGAATTCAGGGCTGGTGCTCTATCCACTGTGCCACCTAGCTGCCCCAGACTTAATTTCTTTATGTTGTTCATTGCCATGGATGTCTTTTTTAGTCAAAACTCAAAAGCTTTATATGAAAGAACATTTTCTTTTTTTTGGGGGGGGGAGTGGTGATAGGGGGAACATACACTTCATTAAAGCTCATTAAAGAAAGAGCCAGTGTAATCACGCCACTCATAAAACAAATTAGATAATGAATGATGACAAAATTTGATGTAGGGTGGGGAGAATATAAATTTGATTTCCACTGTGGTAGGTGCTCAGAAATGTTTATTGCATGAATGAGAAGCAATAACATTAATATGGAAATAGCAGGTATGGTGGCTCATGCCTGTAATTGCTGCCATTAGGGGAGGCTTAGGTTAGTGGGACACTTGAGGAGTTCAGAGCTACGGTAGGGGCCAATGCAAAGCAGAAGTAGGGGCCCATCAGGTGGCATAAGGAGAGGTAAACTGATCCAGGTCAGAAATGGAGGCAGTTATAGTTTTTGTAATGCTAGGTGAAGTAGGAAGACCCATTCTCAAAAAAATTTTGGAAATAGTAACAATTATAATAACTTTTTTGGGTGATATTTAGATCTTTGATTTCAACATAAAATGTTAAATCTCACTTGTCTTCTCATCTCACTTGATCAAAGAGAACCCTCTTATTTTAACGATGAAGATATTAAATCCCAGATGAAGATAATGAAGATTAAAAAAAAATAACATTAAGTCACAGACAGTAAATGGTACAGCAAGGAAATGGAATCAGGTTTTCTGACATCAAATCCAGTGCTTCCTCTGCCATCCTATGCTACCTCATCCATGTGAAAACTCCCTCTCATGGTACATATTGGCCACTTGGTTCTTGTGGCTGGTCATGGAGAATTGCCCCAGGGAAATGTTGAGATTAGTTATTTTGCCCAAGGAAGATCACCAACCAGCAACTATCAGAGATGGGTTTTTGAACCCCAGTCTTCCTGTTTTGAAGGTTGGCCCTCTATTTTACCATGTTGCCAAAATGACTTTATTGACTCATAAAGAGATGGAAAAATTGCTCTATGATCCAGTTCTCTTTAAGTCTTCAGGAGAGACAGGTGGGCCATGGAATCTGCTAAGTTCTAAAGGATAGAACCAGATTCTCCTGATGTTTTTGTTGCTGATTTGATGGCATACAGAAAACTGTTGTTCTGTTAACTATAATTACAAGGGATGGCAACTCTAATGTCATCTCTGAATGGCTTCATCAACTAAAAATATTCAAATAAGCACACTGTATTCTTTTGACCATTTCTACTATTGGGAAATTTATCATAAAAGAAAAGTTGCCTTCGTTGGCTGCTGGCAATTTATGAAAGATCACAGGGTCATAGATCCTACTATTGAAAGGACTTTAGAATCTATCCAGTGTATGAAGAGCTGGGATCCAGAGAGGTTAACTTACTTCTCTAAGATTATACACGTATTATATGCCAGAGATGTCATTTGAACTTAGGTCTTAAGACTTCTTTATCTATTGTTCTTTTCATTGTAATATGGTAGCTGAGTCATTCCCATCTCCCCCTTCTCCTTTGTTGCTGATATCAGTGATTACCCTTTTCCTCCAAATAACTTGGTAACACTAGCCTAAATTTTACCTATGGAGCCATTATTGAGACATTTTTAATAATTCATATTTAATACCCCATTAAGAATTGATATTTGATGCATTTGTAGATGAATATAGAGTTAACTCTTTTGACTTCAGTCTGATAAGAATTGATGATTTGTGGATTATTACCAAGTTTCTTTGGTGGTATGATGTAATTTTTTTATTTCTATTTTTGCTCATCAGATGCCAAAACATGCAATGAAGTGGACCTTGAAAATTCCTTAGATTGGGAAGTGAAGACTATAACAAGTGCTTTAAAGCAATATTTAAGGTAAGTTGCCTGGGTCATAGATTTTAGTTCCCATTAGAGTGGATGGATTGTTTGGGAGATGGAATATTAACCATATAGAAGCCAGTGCTGCATGTAGACCTCAAGATGAACTTTAAGAAAAAATCATGCATGTGTGAGGTTTTGTGGAACTTTCTCAAGTTAAAGTTGAGTTGATGGAGAATTCATTCTGGGAAAGATCAATTCTTGCTTGTCAGGGTTCTGACATTTAATGATTTATTTTGCTAGGGACACATGGATATACAAAGTTGAGATTATAGGAAGTAATGAGAATGGCTTAGTGCATTTCACTGAATCCAGGAGAGGCTCATGGAGAGTTTAGGAAGAGTTTTGCATTTTCCCTTCATTTATCTAAATTGTCCACCTCACTGTCATATTACTATTTCATTTCAATTGTGTAAAGTGCTCAAAAATGTTTATTACATGAATCACTAACAGTAACGTTAATATGGAAATAGTAGATATAGTGATGCTGCTAACCAGCTATTTTTACATTGAAGTCTATGCTGAGCATTAACCTTAATGTGTGTCTTCATAGGGGGAAAGCAAGCATTGATTTTTGCTTGACAAACAAATTTTTCAGCAAATAAATTAGTTTTCCAATCATTTTTCATGTCAAAATCAGAGCTTTTCTCATGTGACTTGAGTTACTGCCAACAACAAGAGTTCAGAAAGGAAGGTGGGACCTCGTGAGATTTTTCAAGTGTTGCTTTTAGAACTTGGGAACGCCCGAATTATGTTTGTAAATTAAACATCAAAGCTGAAGGGTTTTACTGACTTAAAACATGGAGAGTAGAACCAAGTAAACACCATGGGTATGTGGAGCTGCTAGAACTTTTCCACACAGAATTGAGATTTGATTTGTGCTTGTGCAAAATATCAAAAGAATGGTGGGGGAAGAAAGGGAGAGTAGATTATTTGGATTTTAAAGAGAAAAAACTCTATTCTGTTAAATAATTTTTCTAATTGGAGATAAAGTTATAGGGAAAAGCATATAAATGTTATATGAGCTGAGTTGCTTTCAAAAAGAGAGATGTAATTCAATAGGATTAAATTTACGATTATGGAATTATCCTGTACATATGCAGCCTGGAGTAGAACAAGAAATAAGGAGAGTAGAAGTGAGTGCTGAAAACCACAAACATGATCTACATCCTGTGTTAAGATAAGGCCTCATGATTTTGTAAAAGATAATTATTATTGTTATCTTAAAATAGGCTTTATATTTCTCTCAAAGTGGATAGTTTTTTTATTTTGCTGGGCAAAGTTTTTACGACTCAGCTATTGAGTTCAATGCTCTACAAGCATTGATAGTTTAAAGGACTAAGATCACAACTATTTTTTGATGATTTCCTTATAAACAAGCCGTGAACAAGAGGCTACTTGATGTTGGACATAAAGGCCTGAGCATAATGGCACCGGGAAGCTACATATACTCCCATGTCAGTACTCCAATTAAGTGAGAAAAATGATCAAAATTATTCTGGAGCTATTATCCAAATAATAGTAGTGGTGGTAGTAGTGTATTAGTAGTGGTACTAGTAGTATTGGTAGTAGTAGTAGTATTAGTGGTGGTAATAGTAGTCTGTTGGTAATAGTAAGAAGTAGTAGTAGTGGTGGTAGTTAATAGTGGTAATATTAGTAGCAGCAGTAGTAGTAGTGGTAGTAATAGAGATAGTAGTAATAGTAGTGGTAGTAGTAGTAGTAGTAGTAATAATAATAGTAGTGGTAGTAATGGTGGTAATAATAATAGTGGTATTAGTAGTTAGTAGCAATAGTAGTAGTAATAGGTAGTAATTGTGGTAATAGTGGTAGTGGTAGTACTAGCAGTAATGGTTGTCATAGTAGTAGTAGTAGTAGTAGCAGCAGTAATAGTGGTAGTAGTAATAGCATTACTAGTGGTAGTAGTAGTGTAGAAGTGTTAGTAATAAAAAATGTGAGAGAACTTGTAGTAGTTGATAGAGAGCCAGTTTCAATGATAAAAATCTTGGGCTCATATTATACTTCTGACATATAAAACATAAATGCCCTTTTCCAGGCAACTAACTGTCTTATAATGCTATACATTAAAGAGAAGGCACCATTCAGCTTTAGTAGAAGGAGTTTCTTCACCTGGAAATTCCCTGTACTAGCAGTCTACAGAACCCTATGGTAGGAGAAAGCCGTGCTTGTCATGCATATGAAACCTAAGATATAAAGAAGTAGAAGCAAACTATTATAATTTCCCAACTTTAATGGGTCAATATTTTCAGTTATATAAAGCAGGAGATAATCTATGTTGGTAGAAGGAGCTATCTCACTATTATTACTACTACTACTAACCACTACTACTACTACTACAACCATTACCACCACTACCACCATTATTACTACTAATGCTACCACTATTACCACCACTACCCTACTACTATTATAACTATTACTACTAACCACTACACCACCATCACTACTACTACTGCCACCACTACTGCTATTATCAGTACTAATGCTACTACTATCACTACTACTACTATTACTATAACTCCTACTACTAACACTACTACTAACTACTATTTACTACTACTAATACTACTATTACTACCACCACCACCACCATTACTATTATTCCTACCACCTACTAACTACTAACCACTACTACCAATACTACTACTAACTACCACTGTTACTACTACTACAAACTACTATTACTATTATCACTGCCACTATTACTATTAACCACTAATACTAACTACTATTACTACCACTACTACTAACTACTATTACTACTACTACTACCACCAAAACTACTACTAATAACCAGTACTACTACTACCACCACCACTATTACTATTACTACTACTCCCACCACCTACTAACTACTAACCACTACTACCAATACTACTACTAACTACCACTGCTACTACTACCACTAACTACTATTACTATTATCACTGCCACTATTACTATTAACCACTAATACTAACTACTACTACTACTACTACTAACTACTATTACTACTACCAAAACTACTACTAATAACCAATACTACTACTACCACCACCACTATTATTAGTAGTAATGCTGCAATTACTACTACTACTATTACTAACTACTACTACTACCTTTTATTACTACCACCACTATTAATTACTATTACTGTTATTACCACCACTACTACTACCACCACCACTATTATTAGTAGTAATGCTGCAATTACTACTACTACTACTACTACTACTATCTTTTATTACTACCACTACTACTACTAACTACTACCACTACTATTAATTACTATTACTGTTACTACCACACTACTATTACCATTACCATCACTTCCATTATTATTAGTACTAATGCTATCACTACCATCACTACTATTACTATTACCACTATTACCACCACCGCTACAGCTGCTATCTCCACCATCACCAGTCTTTGGTAGTCTCCTGTCCCAAGGCGAACAAACAAAAAAAAAATAACAACACATATTTCTGTAGTGCCTTATTTTACATGAGACATGGCTCCTGCTGACCCTATAGTCAGATATTATCAGTTCCATTTTGTAAGTGAGAAAATTTAGGCCCAGGGATCTTAAACCATGTTTATGGTTGTAGAGCAAGTGTTAGGTTCAAGACTTGAACCCAGGTATTCTGTCTACTGGTTAAGTATTCCAGAATATATGTATATTTGCAAACACACAAATGGTATGTGTAACTCAAAATGTAAAGAAGAAGAAGCAAACTATTATAATTTCCCAACTTTACTAGGTCAGTATTTTCAATTATGTTTACCTTGTTCCTCTGGTATTAGAAATCCATTATTTTTGTTTTTTCCCCCCATGCTTCTTGTTAGAAAAGGTTAGAGTTGAGATCAAAGGATCTTTCTAGTGATTGCATCTTTGCATTACTACCCAGCTCCTGGCACTCTGGGATATACTCTATATAACATGACCATTCTGACCCTTGTTAATCTTTCTATATGGTTTTCATTATCTTTGACCTATTGGATTTCATGTAATTTGAAAAATTAGTATAAAGGAAGCATTTGTGTGGATGAGTTTCATGTCTTCCCTTCTACATATATATGTTATGGATAGGTAGACATAATGAAATGTTCAGTCCAGATATGATGTCTCTGCTTCAATAGATTGCTTATGTCTTGGTTGCTTTGAAAAATCCAAACATTCTGCTAAGTGTCAGCCCGGCATTATTAATGGCTAAGATAATTATAGTTAGAATTAGCCATTGCTGATGAGTTTCCTCATGAGACCTGTGAAGAGGACCCAGTTGGTTTGCTTGTCCACTTTCTTTTTGCCTAAGAAAACTAATTTAGCCAATAAAAATGTAGCCATGGCCATCCCGGGGAATGAATGTGGATTCTGTTGGGAAAGCAGTTCTCCCTCAGCCCATGTCACCTCCTCTCCCCAATGCCTCATCCAGAAAAAGCCCACCTAAACTTTGAAACCACCTAGCAAAATAAAAGAGAGTCCAAGAGCTCCGAGAAGGAAAAGGATGTGGTTTATCTTGTGCATGGCATTTTCCTTTTTCTCCTTCTGGATTCAGAGCCTTTTTTTCCTCCTCTACTTGGTTACAGTCGCCAAGTGCCAACTGTTTAATTTCTTATTAAACTATAAATTCCATTTTCAGCAATGTATACATTAGAAAAGATTTCCACTGTAGGGGAATGGGGCTTTGTGGAATAAATGAATGAAAAAAGCACAGAAGAGATGAAGATAGAAATAGACTAGGAGTGATAGCTCTTGTCCTCCAGGAGGTTATATCCGAATAGGAAAAAACAGCATAGATGGGAGAACATTGGTGGCCTGGGAAAGAGGGATGGGAAGGGATGTGGCAGAGGGGATATGTCCTGGCAAGTGAACCTCAAGATGTCTTGAATGGATGAAGTCTGTAGCTGGGCCAGCCAGGATGTTTAATGGCATAAGAAGGCTAATTATCAGTTACTCACTAGTCATCTGGGTTGGGCCTTAGTTCAGGAATTCCCAAAATAAGTGCATTAATTTCCCTACTGGAAATTAATAATTTAATAACTAAATTAATAAGTGTATTAATTTCCCTATTGGATTCTTAAAGCCCAGTCTGATAGTGTAGGGTAGGAGTTCAGGTACAGGATCATCAAATATCCTTTCCACAGTCCCATGCTGCCTCTCTTTTGGTGTTTCCTTCCATGTAATTTTTTTTCTAAATAAGTTTTTTTTTGATATCTTTTGTTTTTTACATCACCATATTTTCTTTTCAGTATCATTTCCCTCCCCCATCTCCTAGAGAACCATCCCATAATTAAGAAATGCCAATTTTTTAAGAGGGAAAAAATAAGAGGAGAAAAAAATCAGCACAAACCTATGAATACATTGGAAAAATCCCAAAAGTCATACTGAGGCACTTAATAGGCCTGTCATCTCCTCAAAGGGCTCAGTGGGAGTTTTAGTTGGTTACAATGCAATTTACTTATGGTTAGACTCTACCTTCCTCCTCCCTACAATGTGACCGATAGGATACACTAAGGATTCTGCAACTAAGAAGGTACATTCTCATCTTACACATCACGCTGTAGAAGGCTGCTGTGACCCAGAAGCATATTGGGAGAAGTCAGGGGGACGCCATCAAAGAGCATGCAGAGAATCTATTTATAACAGTTGGCATTTTGATTTAAGTTGCCCTAGCATTAGAAATATTTATTATGCATGTTGTAAAGTGGTTGTTGTGGTCTTCTAACCTTCATTGCATACACATTGGAAAAAGTTGTGAATAAGTTTCATAGCTCTGGAATTAAAACCTTCATGGTGTTTTCCCCTTGGGTCCCTTAAGCTGCCTCATTTTTTCTTTTTTTTTTTTTTCCTTCTTAGTGTTTTCTAGTTGTTCTCTTTTACACAGGAATGTCTCTTTTCTTAATGTCCCTTATTTTTTGCTTGCTTATTCTGAAAGGATACATACATATATACATATATATATGTATATATATATATATATATATATACATATATATATGTATATATATATATATATATATATAGATATATAGATATAGATATAGATAGATAGTCTTTGAATAGAATGTGATGCAACTTGTAATCAATAATAATAATGGCTAGCATTTAGATAGTCCTTAAGGTTGCAAAGTGCTTTACAAATATTATCTCACTTGATCCCCACGGCCACTTTGTGAGGTAGATGCTTTCTTATCCCCTTTTTTTAATTGAGGAAAATGAGGAAGACACAGGTTCAGTGACTTCTCAGAGCATCCACTATTTATGTCTTGGGCCTGATTTGAGCTCAAGTTTTCCTGACTCCATGCACTGTGTTGTGTAACTACATGTAATATAAGCTCTTTGAGGGCAGAGATTATTGGGTAGCCTAGTAGCTTGCATGTAGTAGAGATAAGGATGGGAAATGGACTAGAGAGAGAGAGAGAGAGAGAGAGAGAGAGAGAGAGGAGAGGAAAGAGAGAGAGTCAGGAAGACACCTCATGAGTTCAAATACAACCCCCCAGATACTTGCTGGTTGTGTGACCATGGGCCAGTCATTCAACTGTGTTTGCCTCCAATCCTCTCTTATAAAATGATCTAGAAAACCAGTATCTTTGCCAAGAAAACCCTAAATGAGGATGGAGTGTGGTTGAGTAATGACTTAAGAACAACAAAAATGAATGTTGACTCAATTCACGGATAATTCCTTTATACTTAAACTCTTCCTTTCATCATGAATGAGAGGCTCTAAATGGTGTTTAGATTGAACAACTCATCATGGCGTGGTGCTAACATATACAAAGTACTCTGTGTTTTACCGAGCATTTCACATCATTTGCACAGGAGACACGGACACAAGACCACTTAGCATGGCGTGGTGCTGTGCTCGGGGAGCAAAGTTGGAGTTCACAAGAAACCCGAGATGTGCATATTTAGAGACGCCCACGTTCCAGATGTTCACATGGACCCTTTGTCCCCTACTACAGAGTAGATATAGTACTGTATTTGGACTAAGTTCAAATCCTGCCTTTCACAGGTGCTCACTGGGTGACCTCTTTCAACCTCAATTTCCTTATCTGTAAAAAACAAGGGGATTGGATTAGATGACGTCTAAGCTTTAAACTGACAATTCTATTTCATGTGTGTGTGTGTGTGTGTTAATTAGGGTGATGGGCAGGTAGAAAGGACACAGGTGAAAGGGAAGTGAGGAGTTAGTGGCTTTCCTTTAATAGTATATAAGCTTTAGTACATGCTCCTAGTATTCATTAATGATAAAAGATTCACTTTGGAGGAAATGAAATGATTTGAGCCCTGTGCTCCAGCAGAGGGAAAACTATTCTTGCTGGCCATTTTGTATTTTTCTTTTTTTACTAGGAGAGTAGGGAGTGAATGTTTCTTTTAACTTTTGTCATTACTAGTGTTTTTCACCCCCTTTCATTATTTTAATTCACCCAATTCAAGAATTTTAATGTCTTTTACAAGTCATTTGGGAAAAAAGAAGAAAATGCTTCTTTTGATTTCTTTACATATTAAATTTTTTTTCCAAAATATTTACTTTTTGGTTGATAGATTTGAAATGGCATCTCCATTATTATTGTACAGAATGCCTTTTTAAAAAAAAGTTACTAATTTCTAATTTTGTAATTTTTTACTATTTTCTAATTTTATTAAACATTTTGGATTAGTAATCCATCTTATTTATCAATTAATCAATTTAAAAAATTTCCATTTTTCTAAATTGTCTTTCCCAAAATTGGTCGTTGTATTATTGTTGGTTCAATTTAGACAGATTTGCCAGTTTTTAGCTTTTGTATGGCACTTTACACATATACCTCTTAATAAGAGGACGCTTTTGAGTTGAGCATCCTTGGAAATATAGGCTCCTCTTCAGGAAAGGGTAACATCCCAATCAATGCATTGAAAACCTTTTCTGTAACAGATAAATCTAATACACATGATCTTGCTTTTGGTAATTTAATGTTCCCCCCCCCCTTTTTTTTTTTTTTAAACAGAAGTCTTCCAGAGCCCCTTATGACATATGATTTACATGGAGAGTTCATCATTCCTGCCAGTAAGTATTTCTTCAGCAGGTATTTATTAAGGACTTACTGAGTGCCCAGATATCAGAGAGACAGAGACAATAATGACAGATCATTACTTACCTTTAAGGAGGATATCTTTTGTTGCGGGAAATGCATTGGTATAGCTGAAAGTCAATACAAAGTGATTTTGTTAGTAGGGAGAGCCTTGCTTGATTCAGGGGAAAGATCTCATATTGGTGGTGATGGTTTGCATGAACTTTTCCCTCCCAAAGATTATACTATGCGAAAATTTAAAAAGAAAGAAGAGTTAGGTTGAAATTTAATAATTTCCCTGCTTAGTATATTCAGTGAAGAGTGTTCATGGCTTAAAAAAAAAAAAAGTTGATACTCATGTAGAATAATTTAGCCTGTCATGGTATATTACAAATCAGCATGAAAATCTCATATTATTTTATGAAGATTAACTTTAAAAAAAATAGTTCCATGTGTAAAAGCCTCCAGGAGGGAGAGTAATATAGAAGGACACAGCTGAATTTGCAGGGTCCTATTACTGTATATTATATCCTATCCTGGAAACTCTTGGATTAGTTTTCTTTTATTATTTTGCTCTCCTCCCATAGACATTGGACAAATGCCCAACAGCCACCCTGGTTACTGGAGGTAGATTAGTGTTAACAGTTTAATATATTAAGGAAACTGAGGTCCTAGTATAGACAAGTAACAGACCAGATGGCTTATAACCAGCTGTAGAATTCAAGACCTCAGCTCTCCAAGTGCCCCTTGAGAAGATTTCACATCCATTAATGCAGCATTCTCCAAATTCATTTAGCCCTGGAATAGTTTGAGGTTTGAAATGTATTGAAAAAACTCATAAATGATTGTCCAGGGATGTGGAAGTACCTTTGAGATGAAAGGGAATTTTGAGAAATTTTGGAAGAAAAAAGTAAGTTAAGTCTATTCTCTTATCAAAATTTTTTTGGTGTTAATAGCTTTTTCAGATAGACACCACAATTTCACTTTTTTTGTATTAATAGCCTTTTCAGATAGACACCATAATTTCACAGAAAATATCAACAAGGACAAATTTTTCTACCGGGGCCCCTGCTCACAATTATGCAAAACACCAGGGATCTATAGAACTAAGTCTGCAAACTGTTGCTTTTGTGTTATTTTTATTTCCTTAGCATAATCTTCTGGGGGAAAATATCCTCCCGAGCCCTTTGACTAAAGTCTTACTGTTGACTAAACTTTGCTTCAAAAGATCTCCTTAAAATTCTCCTTGTGAGGTTTGCATCCAGGTTAGCCTAGAGTTTCCTGCTCTGTTACTACAGTAGGAAAGGAATTCACCAACCTCATTAGAACGTACCACTTAAAATAGATGTTTGAAAGAGGCAGAAATATAGTTCTGTTTAGTCATATGTTTTCACATGGGAATGGAAGGTTTTGAGAGAGAAATTAAAGGAGGGAAGGAAGAAGGGAGGGAAGGAGGAAAAAGTTCTGTTGGAAGAAATTCCAACACATGGTTGGCCGTTTTGATTTTCTACCCTGTGGCACTCTTGGCAAACCAGGCAAAGAGAAAATTCAACTTGACTTGGAGGACAGTTGTTCTGTCTTATTTGCCTTAGAGACTGGAAAGAGCAGAAGGGCTCCAGGTCTGGTCCGTCCTGCTTTAGGAGTTTTAGATAATGGTCACAAGGCAAAACTTGAATTTATCAGAAACTCTACATGTTAATTGGGAGCCAGGTTTGCTTTACACAGATCCCAAGGGTCAGACCCTATAAATATAATGATAATAATAATGATAATATATATATAATACTAATTATATAATATAATAATAATTACATATAATAATAATATAATAAATGGCGTCACAGAATTTTTGGCGTGCTCATAGAGACCTTAAATAAGTACACTGACATTACAGAACCTGATTTAATTCAGCAAGTCCTTGTGGAACACTTATGTGCAGGACTTTGGCTGGCAGTGTTAGGATTGGAAGAGGAAAAGCCTTTGCCCTTTTTGGAACTTATATTCTCTTGGGGAATAAAACATTTACTTGGATGAGCAAGCTTGAGATAATTTGAAAAGATCATTTAACTAGGAGAGATCTGGGGGGGGGGGAATCCTGTATAAGATGACTTCTTAACATTTTACATGTCATGGCTCCTACCTTGGCATTCTAGGAAAACCAATTAACCCTTTCTCAGAATGACATTTTTGATGTATAAAATAACACATGCAAATTGACAAGGAAACCAATTATATTGAAGTAAAGTTATCAAAATATTAAAAAAAAAAAGTTTATAGATCCCAGATTAAGAACCCGGCTACTTTAGGAGGTGACTTCTTTTTTTAGAGTTAATAAAAATTTAAAAAGATGCTATCTTTTGATCTTTCTATTGAATCTTAAAAGGAGCTAAGCCTTCTAAGAACTACAGAGGAGGAAGAGAGTATATTCCTAGTGTTTTAATTTCCTGTGCAAAATGGGATATGGGGAGCTAAGTTCATAGAATAGCAAATAGACCAGTTTGGCTGAAATAGAGTGTGTGAAGGAGAGAGTAACATGAGAGAAGATTAGAGCCGAATGGGCTAGAAAGACCGAGCTGAGGAGTTTATTTTGTCTTAAAAGCAATGAGAGCTCCCAGAGGCTCTTGAGTTAGGGAGTGACTTGAGCTGACCCAAGCTTTTGGAACATTATTTTATTTCTGTGGGAGATCCTATCACCTGAGGTTCTGTGATTGTGAGAAAAACTTCCCTCACCAACTTTATGGTAACATTTTAAAGGAGTCTGCAGGCTGATTGGAAGAACAAGAAGACTGGGAAATGAAATCTCATTGCCAGTCCTAAAGAAGTACTCTGCTTAGTGTAGTATTTGGCATGGATTTATAACTAAGAGGAGTTATGGTTGGAATGATATCTCTAATAAACTTTTAAATAAGAAAAACCATGTATATTAACAGTAAAGTTTAAAGGGCAAAATTTAGAAGGTAATTTCTGAATTTTTTTTTATAATAATAGCTTTTTATTTTTCAAAATACATGTAAAGATAATTTTCAACATTCATTCTTGCAAAACCTTGTGTTCTAAATTTTTTTCCTCTGTATCTCTCTCTCCTTTCCCCTAGATAGCTAATATTCTAATATAGATTAAAATTATGCAATTCTTCTATACAAATTTCCACATTTATCATGCTGCACAAGAAAAATCAGATCAAAAAGGAAAAAAATGATAACAAAAAAGAAAAAAAAGCAAAACAACAGCAAAAAAGGTGAAAATACTATGTTGTGATTCACATTTAGTTCCCATAGGCCTCTGTTTAGGTGCAGATGACTTTCTCCATCATAAGGCCATTGGAATTGGCCTAACTCACCTGTTGAAAAGAGCCATGTCCATCACAGTTGGTCATCACATAATCTTGTTGCTATGTATAATATTCTTGATTCTATTGATTTCACTTAGCATTACTTCATGTAAGTCTCTCTGGGCCTTTCTGAAATCATCCTGCTGATCATTTCTTACAGAACACTAATATTCCATAACATTCATATGCCATAACTTATTCAGCCATTTTCTAGCTGATGGGCAATCACTCAGTTTCCATTTCCTTGCCACTATAAAAAAGGATTGCCACAAATATATGTAGGTCCTCTTACTTCTTTTATAATTTTGGGACAACAGATCTCAGTAGAGATACTGCTGCATCAAAGCGTTGGATCAGTTGGATCAGTTCACAACTCCACCAATAATGCATTAGTGTCCCAGTTTCCCCCCATCTCCAACATTCATTATCTTTTCTTGTCATTTCAGCCAATCTGAGAGGTATGAATTGGTACATCAGAGTTGTCTTGATTTACATTTCTCTAATAAATAATTAGAGCATTTTTTTCCCATATGAACTGAAATGAGTAGCCTCTGATTTTAAATGTTACTGTTCATCTATTTGAGTTGGTTTTTTTTGTGACACCATCTTGTCTCTTCCTTCCTCTATTCCTATACATTTCCCCCCCTCATAATTATAATTACTAAAGTTCCTCAAGAAGGCAACTTTAAAAAGACTCTAAGACATATATATTCAGACAGTGTTCAGGCAATTAATAAAATAATGACTGACAATAGGCAGGCAAAATTGGAGAGAGATCATCCTTTTGCAGAGTTTTAGGAAATTTGGGGTTAGAACCAGTTTTTTTTTTTTCCTCTTTGTTGTGGAGACCGTCCCATGGCTGAAACTTCTGTTAGCTCAGTCAAGAGAGTGGACACTACTTGATGTCTCCATAGTGTCAAGTTACTTTGTATATCTTCTTAGCCATTTGTAGTTGCTTCTGGTCAGTTCTGTTGGTATTGAGATCGCATCTTCCCTCAGAGTTTTGGGAGATTTTTCTTGGGTCTCTCCCTAACCCTTACCTTTTCTGGAGACCATAAAAAAAAAAAAATTATTCACTCATTTGTCTTAAAAAAGTATCAGAACTCCGTGCTAAGTGGTGGGATTGAGGGCAGCTTTTTTGTTTTAATTTTTTTGGATGGTGTGGGAACTCTAAATCCTGTTGCATGAGTATTGGTTAGAGGAAACATACAGATTGCCCAGAAAGTACAGTGTTAAACTTTAAGAGCTTAAAACCTCACTGAGACTTTTGGGACCTCCAGTGTTTGAAAGGTTGGTCACATGGAAATTCATGAAATTGGCGGGGGAGAGGAATTAGAACCAGAGAATGGAAGTTACAGGGAGGTAGTCATCAACTCAGTAGAAGAAACTATCTAACACCTTGACTTATTCAAATGAATTTCCCTTCCTTGGAAATGAATGAGTTCCTTGTCAACTGGAGTTGTTCAAAGAGACGCTATGTAACCAAAAACTTATTGCTCAGTAGCAGTTTGGATTAGATACTCTGCTGAGGTCCTTTCTAACTTTGTAATTCTTGGTTAACTTTGTTCCAATTTCCCTTGAAGGAAGAAAAGAAACAAACATTTAATAAGCACCTACTATATGATAGGAACTGTGCTAAGTGCTTTTAAAATATTATCTCAATTGAAACTCATTTAAATGAGGAAGGCAAAGAGCACATATGTTTTGCAGAGGTTATTGGGGAATATTGGTATCTAGCTACAAGTTTTTCTTTCTCTCCCTCCTCTCCTCTTCTCTTTCCTCTCTCCTTCCTTCTTTCCCCATCCTCTCCTCCTCCTCTTCCTCTGTCACCTTCTTCTCCTTCTCCATCTTCTCTTTCCCTTCCTCCTCTTTTCCATTCCCACCCTCTTTTGCCTTCCTCTTCCCATTTCCCTTCCCCTTCTCTTCCACCCTTTTCTTCTCTTCTTCCTCCTCCTCCTTCTCTACCATCTTCTCCACCTTCTTTCCCTCTTCCTTCTCCTCCTCCACCTTCCCTTCCCCTTTGCCTTTCTGTTTCATTTGGGATTAAGTGACTTGCTGAGGGTCACATAGCTAGTGAGTCGCAGCTCAGCTTCTCCTGACTTCAGACTGATGCTCTGTCCACCATGACCCTAGCAGGTGCTCCAAGATTTTCACTCCACTACAACTATAGAGAAACAAAGACCGTCTCCACGAGCCCCTCCTCTGTGGGTTAGGGTAGATACATTAACCCATAGAATCACAGAATTTGAGAGCTGTAAGGACTCTTAAAGCTCTTCTGGTATGACCTTTTCTTTCCTCATTTTACTTTTGAGGAAATTGTAATTTTCTCCGTACTGTAATGGAAAGCTTCTCTCCTCCCCTCCCCTCTCTCCCACTTTGGCCCTAAAAGAAATTGGAAACTTGCCCCAAATTGATGTATAAAAAATTCTTGGATGCACATAATGTAAATATTTAATTTGTATTAATATTTTTCTCTGCATTTAGTTGTTTGTTGTTGATAACCCATTTAGGGTTAGGATTATATTTAGCTCATTATATACTTTATGGTGCACAGATAGGTGGGCAGTTAATGCTTTGGAAGATTTTATTTTTTTACTATTAAAATAGTAAAAGAAGTTACTGATACACTAGGAGATATTATAACATATTTAACATGTATGGGACTGCCTGCCATCTAGGGGAGGGGGTAGAGGGAAAGAGGGGAAAATTCGGAAGAGAAGGGAGTACAAGGAATAATGTAAAAAATTACCCATGCATATGTATTCTCAAAAAAAAGTTATGATTATAAAATTAATTAAAAAATAAAGGTTAAAAAAAAAAAGAAATTATTGATACAATAAACCCAGGAAGCTCCCAAAATGGAGTTTTCCTGATAAGTGTTAGTATAGTTATGTGTATTGTACACCTTCAAAAACTTGACAGAATGTTTAAACATAACAAATGTCCGTATTTCAGGAGACACATGATTTCACCGCTTCAGTTTGTCCCTCTGGGAAACAGATTAATACCTCTTCTGTATCTTAGTTGATAGTCTTCAGGGAGTCAGCTTTTTGTGATGAGCCTCTCTATGGGATCTACAGCTAGTCTAGCGTGGACCAAGGTGGTCTTCTTAAGCAATTGTCACCTCTTCCCATCATTTTGTAAACAAAATCATTCTGGGTTGTGCCTTTGCCTTCTAACAGTAGTTTTATCCTTGCATATCTACCAGGTCCATATTTAATTCCTTCCACTTTGGAAAGAATACCTGTGATAGCCTTTTCTCTGACACCTGGGATCCATGATGAGGGATTAATATCCAACTGAAAGGGATCTCAGATGCCAGCTTGTCATTTTACAGATGAAGTCACTTGTGTCCTAGGGAGGGTGTGACTTTCTTAAGGTTAGAGCAATGGTAAACATGCTTGAGTGGAGGGGTAAAAGCAGACAAAATCATAATTCAATGTATTTTTGTTTTAAGAAGAAGAACCTTTTAGTGACTCAGGCATCCTTGTGATAATCTGTTCTATTATAATGGGAAGGCCTAAAAGGTTAAGGATAATTAGCTTTAACTCTAAATTCCTCAGTAGATGGACAAAACTAACAGAGGAGGAGGGAAGAGGTGATTCTTTCAAAAAATTAATTTTCAGTTATTTTTATATGAATCATATCTACAGTGTGTGTGGGCATTATCCTGTGTTTCTCAGTGAATAAATAATTTCAAATTTACATAAATGGTGTGTACATATACATTAACAATTGATAGGAAATGTATATGGATGAAATGGATTTTCTGTGCCCAAATGTTCAGATTTGCTTATAGTACATGGAATTTCATATTTCTGTATTATTTTTTGTGATTTTTTTGCAGTCCATCTTACAAATTCATTTAAAAAAATGTCATCTCTGTGAAGAGCAACAACAGTACAACAGTTGCTTAAGTCTTGCTCCCTTCGTATTTCTCAACATCCATTGAACATGTGATGCTTTTGTGGACAGTATTCTGGTTTTTGCTCCAGATTGAGAATTTATTTGTTGTTATTTCTCTTTTTTAATAATTCAATTTCTGTGTTCATTTTAATGTAGTAGTCAGTGATAGATTTAGCTTATTTCTAAGACTTCTTTATTCATTTGGTCTGTCTTGAAATGTGTCACATGACAGCCTTATGCTTAAGTGGAAAGAATTTCAGTTTTTTTGTCTGGAATCTTGGGTTCAAGGTCCAGTGATCACCCATGTGATCTGGATAAGTCATTTGGCCTTTCTCTGCCTTTATTACCTACCTGCAAAATGAGATTGGACCAGACAAATTTTCTTTTAATTATTATTTTAGAAGTTTGTACTATATATTAGGTGGTTGGAATATAAAAAAAGAAATGAAATCGCTTCTGCCCTTCAGAACTTTATATTCTGCTCTTGGGAAATAGCTTCCATTCTGGCTATCATTGTGTGATCTCCTGAATCGGCTGCTTAATCCATGTGTAATAATAACGCCTGTCTCCTGAGGTTACTGTAAGGCTATAATGAACTGCTTTGTGGAAAGTACTTTGCAAACTTTCAGGAGTTAGAGAAATGTCACGTTATTATTATTAACTTTAACCTTTTTGAGACCCTGTGTGATATCCTAAGGGAGTTTTGGAAGGGAGTTTGTGCTACACTGTCAGCAGGTCCTAAATCTTGGTAAAGAGTGATTAATGCAGAAGGCTTTAGGAGCAAAAGATGACATTCCTCTGTTGCATTTGTCATTCATATCTTGGGCCAATGATCCAGGCTCAAGACTGCATCCAGACTGAGCCTACTTCTGAGCAGAAACTAAGTGCATGCAGCAAAAGGAAAAAATGGCAACAGCTGCCTTTTAAATATAACCTGGAGGGGGAAGGCATTAGTTTCCAACCCCCCCCCCCCCCACTCATTGCATGGTACAAAGAAGGGGGTGATTTCAACCACGGTAGAGTTGGATGAGTTTGAACAAGAGGGAAGAAACAGCTTTTATATCTTCCCCATTTGGAAATATCCAAGCATGGAAAACAAAACTGGTGCATGAGATGTTGATTTTAGGGGTATTTTTGGTCTGGTATATTTTTACTGACTATCTTATTTATTTTTCAAGAGTGTGGCAGCCCAGAATCCCGAGTCAATGCTATCCATTTCCTGGTCCACAGACTCCCAGAGAAAAATAAAGAAATGTTGGACATTTTGGTGAAACATTTAACAAAGTAAGCCCCTTCTTCTTCTTCTTTTTTTAATATTAAAATTCCTTTTCTCCATTTGTTGTAGGAGATGGATCGTGGTCCTGGTGAGCTGTGTTTGTAACGTGTGGAGCCGTGGCTCATGTACACAGTACCAGGAACCAAACCTGTAAAAGCAGGCTGGAAGTTTGACTCACAGTGTGTGTTTTGGAGAAGAGTGCTGAAATCTAATATTTCATGAATTTGTATAATTATTTACTTAAGGACATTGCCAGCAACATAGGGTTTGGTTTGAAGGGAAGAAAGGGAATAGGATACTTTTTTCCTCCTTGACTGATTCAGGCTGACTGGGGCCTAAAGACCTCTTAGCCATTTAGTTTAGTTTCACACCTGCATAAGTATAAGCTGAGGTACATGGCACTGGATTTTTCCAGTTCAGTTAGGAGCAATATTACACAGAGATTCCAGGTTGTTTTTTTATTTTTTTTTATTTTTTATTTTTTGTCTTAATCTATTATAATCATTACGACTCTTACTACTACCACTACCTTTATTAGTAGCATAGTACCCTGAATAAATACTCTAAATATGGATCTAAGTATGGAACAAATAAAACCCTTAAATCTAGGCTATTTATAATTTATTAAAATGATGACAACATGAAATTTAATATTACAACAATAATTAGAAAGTAGCCAAGTGTCAACAAAGATCAATAGATTTGCAGTCAGATGCAGATTCAACTCCTGGCTTGGCACTTTAGCCAGCTGCATGACACTGGGCACTTAATTTACTACTATGGGTCTTTAGTTCTGTCATGTTTAAAATGAGAAGGTTGGATCAGATTATTTCTTAGTTCCCTTCCAATTATAAATCTGTGGCCATAGGAAAAAGAACACTTGATTTCTCTGTCTTCTGAATCTTTCTGCAGTCTTAGCAAATTTCTTCCTTTAAAAAAAAAAATATGGTTATAGTCACTGTATTATTCTTATCCTGCTGACCTTACGGTGTTTAAAATTTCATTTAAATTAAAATTCTTGTACTATTATTATCACATAATCCTTTCATCTAAGTTTTAATTATCATTTTTAAATAATACAGAATTTGATAGAGATATTAATTGATCTTTAAATATGTGACTTAGAAACTTTAATTTTTAGATCCAGAAAGGACCTTAGAAACGACATACTCTAGGGATTCTTAATCTTTTTGATAGGTCCCCTTTGAGAGTTTAAGTGAAACCGCTGAATGTCTTCTTGAAACTTTTTTTAAATGTATGAATAAAATACAGATTATAAAGGATACCAATTTTGTTGAAATTATAGTCACAACACACACACATATATATATATATGTATATATATGTATATATAATTACATATATGCATATCTATCTATCTAACTATAGATATTTTTTCTTACAAACATACCAAGTTCATAGAACCCTCTGAGCCCAACCCTTTCATTTTACTACAAAATAAATAAAAATTGAGGGAATTTTGCCCCAAGTTGACTAAGTTCAGTTAGGAAGTTCCATGAATGCTGTATTCCAAGATGGTGGCACCTTAAAATCTTTTTTTTCCCCCCTCTTTTCTTTCCCTTTCTTTGATCACAATAAGCGTTTCAAACCACGCCAAGCAAAATCTCATGACCGTTGCCAATCTGGGAGTGGTGTTTGGACCAACGCTGATGAGGCCCCAGGAAGAAACAGTGGCTGCCATCATGGACCTGAAGTTTCAGAACATTGTAGTGGAAATCCTTATAGAAAATCATGAAAAGGTAATGGACTTAAATCATTTTTTTTTTGGACCTGAGAAATGCTGTTAAATGTATACTAGGAATTCTTTGGTTAAAAGATGCTACGATGAGTTATTTTACAATATAAATAATTTGCACTTTTCGTTGAGCACTTTTGTATTTGTCCTCCATCTGGAATCATCAGCAGGGTATGTGCAAAGAACTCGCCTGGTAAAAGCATGCTTTTCAATCATTATCGACACGTGACACAAGCAAGGTTGGACTGGAGCAGCCCCAATGAGCTGATTGTAAAATTTTCAGTGCAAATATTGACATCTCAGAAATGGTCAAATGCTGCAAATCAAGGCTTGATTTATTGTTTTGTTGATTTCTAGACTTAAAAAATGTGATGGGAAAAAATGTTAATAATGCAGGTTAAGCCTAAAAATATGCCAGGTATAGGGAGATACGGTTGTGAAATATTTACCAGCATTCCCTTGTTCATACACATCATGAAATATTTATTGATTTGGGATTAGGGACAAGTCATATAACCTCACCCTACCTCAGTTTCTTATCTGTAAAATGTGTTGGCTTGCATTGCAGAGATAATTGTTAAGAAAACCTTTTTATAAACCTTAAAGTGTTACAGAAATGAGAAAAGTTATTATCATCATCAATTTTCATGTTATATTGAGACACTGAGGGAGACTATAAAAGCTGTCTTTGTGTTGACCTCAAAAATGGAATATATCTGCTATTATTTTGATATGACCCTGCCTAAAGTCAGGGGGATAGATAGGCGACCCCCTCCCCCAAGATCCCTTGTGATGCTAGGATGTTATGATTCCATAATTACACTATTATGGAATGTGCAGTGTTGGCGTGGTAGATGGGCTTACTACAACTAGACCAGATGTTAGCCAACTCAGCATTTGTGTAAGGTTGTTTTTTCTTTTCTTTTCTTTTTTTTTGAGATACCCATGCAAGTTTGCTTTCTGACTCAGGAATTTCAGTGGCTAGTATTCTTGTTTAAATTGGATGATTCTCAGTAGAGACCATGTCAGTGTGTGGCTGTGATGGTCATTCTAGAGTCTCCCACACCCCTCCCTGAAAGGTGACTGTGTTCTCTCCTTCCCTTCCTTTCCCTTTTCCCTTTTTTTTTTTTTTTTCCCAAAAGAAATTTTGCATCTGTTCCTATAGCTCATGAAGGAGAAAACACATGGGTAAAGGAAAAAAAGTTATTCTTAAGTAAGACAATGTGCTTTTTTGGTTTTTGAAATTGTTATTTACATATGTTGAATGAGCTTTTCGGTAGACTTATCTTTTGCTACTTCTACTTATACATACATATCCAACAGATTTGTGATTTTGAATGTAGGGAACTCTCCCCAGTGACCCAGGGCTCAAGCTGTCCATGATTTAGTCAATAAATCATGAGAAGTTGCATGAAGAACTTGGCAGTTTAGTGATGTGCTTAGGTTCACCTGCTACTCGGTGTTCAAGGTATTATTTAAACACAAATCTTCTGCCTTTGAGAATCTCCACTCTGCCAGAGTTTACCAAACCAAGAACTTATTTAATGTTTCTTTGCAGAATAACATTTCAGAAGAAAGGGAAAATATAGAGAAATATAAACAAAAGTCAAGGCAGCCTCTGTGGAAGTTGAAAATTATAGCACAAATTGATCTTATTATATTCATTGTATCATAGAACCTTTGCTAATAATTTCTGGATCCTCCTCATAAGAAACCAGTTTTAAATAAGTAATGGAATAGTGCCGGTTGATTCTGTTGTGTCCTGTGGTCTTAATGTTACCTGAGTGCTGACTATTTGCACCATTTTCCAGATCAGCACTTCCTTATGTGAATTCTGAATTCTCCAAGGAAAAAATGGAGATGAAAATCTGTACTGTGAAATTTTAGTGGCTAAAGAAGGACTTTGGTTATTTTCTTTAGCCCAGTTGTAAAAATAGCCTAGTGATCAGCCTAGGAGATTTTACTCTACAACCAGTCATGAATCTCTGTCTCCCTTTATGGTGCTGTCAAACTGTCATTAAACCTCATTAGTGTGCACGAAGCTGTTGAGACAGCTCTGGTGGACGATAGCTGCTATTCATTTGTAGAAAGAGAAATAATTAGGCTACAGGCTTTGAGATGCTGGTACAGTAGCTCAGCCATCATTCGATTAAATCCCAATTAAGGAACTTTAATGCAATATATTTGTGAAAATACTGGCTCTGGGGCTTGCCTTTGGATAAAAAGATCACAACTTAATGCAACACTCTTCCTCCCTCCTTCCCTCTTCTTCCTTCCTCTGTCTTCCTTCCCCTTCCTTCCTTCCTTCCTTCCTTCCTTCCTTCCTTCCTTCCTTCCTTCCTTCCTTCCTTCCTTCCTTCCTTCCTTCCTTCCTTCCTTCCTTCCTTCCTTCCTTCCTTCCTTCCTTCCTTCCTTCCTTCCTTCCTTCCTTCCTTCCTTCTTTCCTTCATTCCTCCCTCCCTCCCTCCCTCCGTCCCTTTCTCTCTCCCCCTCTTTCTCTTCTTTCTTTCTTTTCTTTCTCCCTTCCTCCTTCCCTCCCTCTTTCCCTTTTTTCCTTCCTGCCTTTGACCTTTCTTTTCTCTCTCTAATCCTTCCTTCCTTTCTTTTCTTTCCCTTTCCCTTTCCCCTTCCCCTTCCCCTTCCTCTTCCTTTCCTCCTTCCCTCCCTCCCTCCTCTCTCCTTTTCTTTTTCTTTTCCTAATTTCAAGCTTGGCAGAGAAATTCATGTTTTTTCAACTAGGAAGTACATACCACTTTTACCTTCTTGGCAAATCTTTAAGTGTTTCCAAATGGCAGTGAGGAGCTAATTAAGTAATCGTAGTAGATGCCAATAGGCTAGCTCATAGAGTCCAGAAGCTAAACAGAGAGCTTTCTATTTCTCATCTCTTTAAGTTCTACAGCTAGTTATTGCTAAAATTTTGATATTAAAGAACTATGGGTATTAGGAGAGAAAACCAAGTGGATAGAGCATTATAAAGTTAAAAACTCAAAAGAATGGGAAATTTGTCAGCACTGCTAGGTGCTGTGGATGGCAGGTTGGGAAATAATCCATGTGCTGATTGATGTCTTCAAGAACTGCTGTACAGAGGGAGAGATTGGACTTAATCAGTTTTGCTTAATTAAACTTAATCAGTAGGTGACCCTTTGACCAATTATGTTGTAGAAGGTATTCTTTTGTCACTGTGGGTTGCATTAGCTGACCTCAAAAATTCATTTAACTTCTGAATTTTTTAAATTCTGAGATGATATTGTCAATTTTGCAGGTTTTGCTTAACATTCTTTTTAGAAGGGAAAGTATAAGAGTAGGAACTTTTTATAGGCAGATGATAAAAATAAAGAGAAATGAATGTGGCATAAAAACCAAAAGGTATAAATATTATACTTTAAATAAAATTAATGAGAACCCATGTGAATTGGTGGCTGAGAATGAAGAGAAGGCAATAGTCATCCTTTTCTAGTCTCAATTGTAGGGGAAAAGGAAGAAGGTTTCATAGGTCTTAATTCTTTCCCTTCCTTCTTTTTTCATTTGTTGGTTCTTTCTTCCCTTTTCCCATCTCCTGTTTTCAGTTGTGGTTCTTTTCTCAACATTTTAACTCTATAGACAGTTTGCTGTGGCAATGTAAAATTGTGGACATTGTACAAGAAAATGTCTCGTGACTGGATTCCTTGTCTGATTAATAATCAGTGTTACAGGTGCCTCAGATATGAGAGGGGGAGGGAAAGAGGGAGGATTGGACCGATAGGCAGAGAGAGGAGAGAGAAACAGAAGCAGAGACAGAGAGAGACACAGAAATAGAGGAAGATGGGAGGGGAGGGAGAGAATGAAAACAATGGCGTTTTCTGTATGAACTCTTCAAATGAAAAAATTGATATTTGTAACAGAGAGGAAAAATTATATCAAGGAGAAATGGTAAAAAATATAACATAGAGAGGGGATTCCCCATTTTTATCCCTGAAAAGAAAAGAGAAATCTGAGAGCAGGGAAAGTGCCAGAGAGGCAGAAAACGAAATGTAGACCAAGAGACAGAGACTAAGAGAGAGGTGGGGAGGTAGGGGCAGGCTGGGGAGGAAGAGGACAGAAAGGAAGGCCGAAGTCTTTCTTTTGTTTTTGTTCCTTTCAACAATTATGGAAAATGTAAGCTCTAGCTAGCAAAATCACTATAAAGAAAAAGATGGTAATTGAAAAAACTATATAATTAAAACTAGCAAGTCTAGATGCATTTCCAGCTTGAAAAAGATCTCAAACTATGTTGCAAATGTTTAAGGTTTAGTAAAATCCAAAGCACAATTTACCCTAACTCCTTTCCCAATTTTATTAAATCCACATGTACTTTGGAAGAAACTTAATCCATATGTTTTGGTTTCATTTATACATAACACATTAAGATCTTGTTTTACAAGAACTATCAGAGGGCCAAAAACATTTTCGAGGTCTTTCTTTCCTTTGCAAACAAGGAAATTGTGTGTGTCCCAGGAGAAAACAATACCATGAACCCCTAGGGATTTTGAATTTGGCCTGAAACTCGGAATACATGAAGTTTACATGAATTCTTTTCTTGGCAGAGTACACTTTGCACACCCTGACTGTGCAGCATAATCAAGCATCTGATGAAGTGAAAATATATTTATTTAGAATTCATTGACTAGAATGCTAGGCTCAGAATCAGGAAGATCTGAATTCAAATCTTATCACCGACATTTATTGTGTGACATGGACACATTACTTAAACGTTTATAAGATTACGGCTTGTAGGAATGATAATCCCTATGGCATCTACTTTACAAGGTTATTGTGAAGGTCAAATGCATAGTAGGTGTCAGCTCCTTCATGTACCTTAAAATGCTGTGTTAATGCCAATTATTCTCATTTTTATCACAGCTGGATTTCTCTCTTTACTTCATAGAGACAAATGATAAAGGTAAAATGTTCTCAGGGACTTAATTGTTTTCTATTTATTTTGAGTTATATTGGTTGAGGGCAGTTAGTGTATTGAACATTGGGTCTGGGAATCAAGAAAACCTGAATTCAATCCCAAACTGAACACATTTACTAGCTGTGTGACTGTGGACAAGTCACTTAACTCTGTTTTCCTCAATTTCCTCATTTAGAAAATGAACTGGAGCAGGAAATTATAAACCATTTGTCAAAAAAACAAGACAAACAGGGTCACGGAGAGTTAAGCACAATGAAACGACTAAACAACAACAAAAATATTGATTGATTCCTTTGTTTTATACCATTGTTATTTCCTAGGATACTCTGCTCCTCCCCTATTTATTAGTAACAAAAAGAGATGCAAACAGATCAACAAAATGGCCATGTTGCATGATACATGGGATTGTCCATTCCCTTGGTACCCTGTCTCTTTACTGAAAAGGTTGGGCTGAGGAGGACCAAGCTTTGGATTAGGATACTTGTTAGCACTGAGTCCAAGGACAAATCATCTTCTTTCTTTGTTACCCAGTGGAAAGAACACTTCACTGGGAGTCAAAGGATGGACATTCAGATCCTTACTCCTTGTATAAACAGTGGCAGGTCATTTAACCTTCTTGGGCCCAAGTTTCCTTATCTGTAAAATGAATGGATAAACCAGAAGGCCTCTGAAATTCTTTCTTTCTCTCAATTTGGGATCCCATAATCTGTAATAGCAATCTTTATAGGGTTGTTGTGAGTATCCAATGAAATAATGTACATAGAGCACTTTGTAAACCTTAAAGTTTTTTCAAAATTATTATTATTATCATCATTCTTTATGGTCTATAGTATTTAAAATGAATACTTCTTGTATCATGTTTATATGGTTTCAGTTAACCAGAAAACTCTATTCCTTGATTGTTATGGCTAAATGGAAGGGTCTTTTCTTTTTCTTTTTCTTTTTCTTTTTTTGGGGGGGTGCTATTTTCATGGTCAGATTGTTAGTTATTTAAATATTTTAATTGGATTTTTAGATTATAGTATTCAAAATGTGGTGCTATAGATTGACCTTAGCTTTGGGTAATGAATGTTCCAGGCTGCTTGTCTCCATCTGTCACTGCAGTTTCAGTATTTTGTGTGATAGTCAGCAGCTTTGGAAATTTCGGTTGTTAACAGCTTTTATGTGCATCTCTCCATCCTTAGATGATAATGAAAGCAGCACATATTATCTTCATGTCCAGTCTAATTTGACAAGCATTTATTTAGTACCTACTATGTACAAGATATCATGTTAAGTTGCAGAATGCACACACAAAAAATTCTGGACCTCAAGAAAATTACTTTTTTGGGGGGAAATGAAATCTGCAAATAGGCAAGTCCCCAAACCATTAAGACCCCTACTTTGTGACAAAGACATGGAGTTAAGTTAACCGAATGAACAAACGGCTGCCTCTGATGCTGTGTGCCTCGTTTTGCACTTATACTTACATTCTACTACCTCTCTGAAACATGTGTGATTGTATGAAGATGAGGAAGGAGCTCTGACACTGGGGAAATGGGAAAAACTTCTCAAAGGAACAATAGTCTCTAAAAGGTCCCGAGGTAAGGAGGGCAAAAATTTCTTTTTGGGTATAAACTGAAATAAACACTTTATGGGAGGCCAGAGGTGGCAAGAAATTATATCACATTAATGATGTGATTTTCAAAATCTAACATCTTTTTTATTTTTATTTATTTATTTATTTTTTAATTCATTTTTCCAAATTATCTCCTCCCTCTCTCCACTCCCTCCCCCCGATGGCAGGTAATCCCATACATTTTACATGTGTTACAATATAACCCAGATACAATATATGTGTGTAAATACCATTTTCTTGCTGCACATTAAGTATTAGATTCCGAAGGTATAAGTAACCTGGGTAGATAGACAGTAGTGCTAACAATTTACATTCGCTTCCCAGTGCTCCTTCTCTGGGTGTAGTTGTTTCTGTCCATCATTGATCAACTGGAGGTGAGTTGGATCTTCTTTACTAACTAACATCTTTTTAAAAAAGATTTGATTGTGTCTCTTTTCCCATTCCCTCTTCCCCTCCCAACATTGCTTTTAAGTTGAAAAGAAGGAGTTAAGCCTAAAGAATATTGACCTGATCCAGCAGGACCCTGAGCTCTCATCTCTTGTTTGAGAGATGGCAAGCCCCAGAGCAAAAACCCCAGGAGAGCAAAACTGGAGGAGGCTTCTGCTGGTGCTAGAATAAATCCTTGCTGACTCAGGGTGCAGAAGGAGATATGTTTTTTGCACATGGCCAATGTGCGAATTTGTTTTCCTTGACTTTGCATATTTATTATAAGGGTTTTGTTTTTCTTTTCTTTTTTTCTTTTTCCTAATGAAGAATGGGAGGTAGGAGAGAGAGAAAATAGATTTTTGTTAATTGAAAAAAATTTAAATTAAAAATAAACATTGCTATGATTTTCCAGTAACTCCCCCTTCCAAATCCCCAAACTTTGTCTTTGTGACAAAGACATAGAGTTAAGCAAACCAGATCGACACATTGGCTATACCTGATGCTGTTATGCTTGATTTTGCATTTATACCTGTATTCTGTCACCTCTCTGACAAGAAATAAGAGGTGTGCTTTCACTACTAGGCCTCTGAAGTCACCTTTTCATTGACCAGGATTCTGAAGGATATTGGGCGAGTTGGAAATTGGAAAAAATATGGTAATTCAGTTCTACAAACCTTAATTAGGAGCCCTTTATGTGGGAGGCCCTTGAAAGAAATAGGTAAAATGAAAAAACAGACCCCACCCTCAAAGGGCTTTCTTTCCTCTTGGCAACTTAATCAAGGTCTTTCTTAGTAGGAAAAGGCGTTTACAATCCAGGCTTCCAGCTATATATTGTCCAGTTTTTTTTCTAACAGATGTCTCTTGCTTTCTATAGTTCCGCAGTTATAGTTCTGTTATAGGAGGAGGAAGGTGTGTCCCACACAGGCCTGAGAATATTAAATTATACTTATCTGGGGAGAGCTTAACAGCCTGGAATGAATTGATACTCATTAACCTTTGGAACACTTGGTGGAACTATGTGGTGCCCAACCGTGGTGAACGTGGGGGAAAATCTGACTTCCTAGAACATGTCAAACTTGCTTATTCCTGTTCTTCCAGGTCTGTGTATCACATCATTAGGAATTCTGAGTGAGAGTGTGTGGAAGTCCAAATCCATCCCTCCAAACTCAGGGCCCCACCAATGGGAGCCAGAGCTATCATTTTCACGAGACACAACAGATTTAATTCCTGGGCAAGCTTCTTTCCATCAGGAACCAACAACTTAGTGCTTGCAAAAACCTTTTTTTTTTTTTTTTTTTTTTTTCAAATAGAAGAGAATAGAGAGGAATTGTCAAATAGACTACCCTGAATTCTCCTTGATACCATGAAGCAGGCCCTAGGTTGCCAAGCAACAACACTGTCGATTTTCAGATGTGGGAAAATAAATCTCTTAAAAAAATTCAGGAAGCTTTATGTCTTAGAAGTGAGCGACTGTTCAATATAGAAGTCACTGCCCCATAGCTAGTGTTTTGACAAATGCCCAGCTATTTCTCCCCCTGTGAATTTGCAGGAAAGAAGGCTCTTTTGGCCTCAGTCTATAATCTTTTTTTCCAGTCATGTTCTTCTTAGTAAGCCCTTATGTTTTCTAAGGCTTCTAAAAATGGGGCTAGGAGCAGCTAGAAATCAAAAAACATTCTGAATGCTCTTTAAAGAGAAGCAGAGTGATGAGGAACAGCATTATCTCCTTTATTTCTACATAAAAATATAAGTAAGTTCTGCTTTTTGCCAAACCAGGAATCCCGTTTTCTTAGAGACGAAAGGTTGTGCTCCAGGAGAAGAGAAATCTTAATGGATGATATTCAGGCAGTCTTCCAAGACGGTTGGAGGGAAGGTAACAGATTTCTAATCTACATGAAGAAGAGTTTTTAAATTTTAGAGCTGTTCTAAAGAAAAATTAGAAGCAATTAGGTGAGGCAATGGAAGGAACACTGGATCTAGAGTCAGGAAAACCAGAGTGCAAATTTTGTCTCAAGGGTCTTACTAGCTGTATGACTTGGAGAAGTCAGTTATCCTCTGAGTGCCTCAGTTGGGAAACTGGGGTGAGAATAACACCTGTCTCTGAGTTGTGAGGATCAAATGAGAGAATAATTGCAAAGGGCTTTGCAAACCTTAAGATACTATATAAATGCCAGCTATTATTATCAGTTATTATTAGGACTAGATTGTCTTGATATGGTAGTAATTAGGTAATGTTGCCAGAGTTTTTCAGGAGGAGGTTGGTTATTTGATTATTCGTTAAGAATTTGGTGAAGGGTTTCATAAAGGAGCATAATATAATGAAAAGAGCTCATGTTCTGGATGAGAGGACTTGTTTCAAATCTTGTCTCTGGCGCTCAATACTTGTGTGACTTTATAATTAAAACTTGTAATTAAAGTTACCTCTCCGGCCCTCACTTTCTTTATCTGTGAAATCAAGACTCTGAAGTTCTGTTCTTTCCAGCTTTAAATTTGTGATCCCTTGGTTTGGATAGAAGTTGACTAAATGATTTTGGAGGTCACTTCAATTAAAAGTAGTTATAAATGGGCACGGTGATATGTGGTGGTATATGTTAGTAGGTCTGCGTAATGAAGGGGACATATTCTATCACGTGTCTGCCCTAAGTCTCTTAACAATATGGTGATCCTTCAGAGTGGGAGAAACCAGAATGCCTAAAGAAGGGTAACCCACAGCCAATTAATGAGTATTAGGATTGCAGTAACTACATGAACACAACTACAAAACAATCTTCACACAAATAAAGTCAGGTCTAAACAAATGGAAAAATAGTTATTTATTCATAGGTAGGCTAAACCAACCTAATAACAGTTCTATCTAAATTAATCTACTTCAGTGCCATTACAATCAAATTACCAAAAATTATTTTGTAGATCCAGAATAATAAATAATAACAAAATTCTGGGAGAATTAATGGTCAAGAATATCAAGGAAATCATGGAAAAAAATGAAAAAAAGCCATACCAGATCTCAAGTTGTAAAGTTGTAATTATCAAAATGTTCTAGTACTGGCTAAGAAAGAGCATGATGGATGTGTGGAATAAATGAAATACATAATATATTCTAGTAAATGACCACAGTAATCTATTATATGGTAAACCCAGAGACCCAGGCTTATATTTTTTGACAGTGCTGGGAAAACTAGAAAATGTTATTGTAGAAACTAGGTAGAGACTAACATCTTGCTCTATATACCGAGATATGGTTAAAAATGGGTACATGGTTTACACATAAAGAATGATACTGTAAGCAGATTAGCAGAGAATGGAATAGTTTATGTCAGATCTATGGATAAGCGAAGAATTTAGGACCAAACCAGATATAGAGAGCATTACAAAATGTAAAATAGATAATTTTGATTATATTAATTTTTTAAGATAGCTTTTTATTTTCAAAAGATATGCATAGATAGTGTTCAACATTCTCCTTTGTAAAACCTTGTGTTCCAATTTTTTTTCTCCCTCTCTTCCCCCATCCCTCCCTTAGAGGTCAAGTAATCCAATATAGGCTAAACATGTGCAGTTCTCCTGTATATGTTTCCACAATTATCGTGCTGTACAAAGAAAAATCAGGTCAAAAAAGAAAAAAGCAAGCAAGCAAGCGAGCAACAACAAAAAATAGAAATTATTAGATTTAGAAATAGAAATAGAAAATTAGAAGGAAAGCAGAAAACTAAAAAATTTTCCAGTAAGTTTGTCTGATAAAAAGATCTACTTTCTAAATATATAGAGAACAAATTCAAATTTATAAGAATACAAGTCATTCCCCAGTTGATTAATGGTCGAAAGGAATGAACAGATGATTTTTCAGACAAAGAAATCAAAGCTATGTATAGACATATGACAGATTGCTCTAAATCACTATTGATTAGAGAAATTCAAATTAAAATGATTTTGAGGTATCACTTCACACCTGTCAGATTGGCTAATATGACAGAAAAAGAAAATGGTAACTATTGAAGAAGATGTGTGAACATCAGGATGCTAATGTGCTGTTGGTAGAATTGTGAACTGTTCAATCATCAGGAGAACAATTTGTCCAAAGGACAATCAAACTGTGCATACTCTTTGATCTAGCAATACCACTGCTAGGTCTTTATCTCAAAGAAATTTTACAAAGAAAAAAAAAAAGAATCTACTTGTACAAAAATATTTATGGGAGCTCTTTTTGTGTTCATTAAGGATTGGAAATTAAGGGGATGCCCATCAAATGGGGAATTGCTAAACAAACTTGGTATATGAATATAATGGAATATTATTGTGCTATAAGAAATGATAAGCCAAATGATTTCAGAAAAATCTGCAAAAATTCAGAATGGATTCAAAATTAAGTCAGCAGAACGAGGAGAACATTGTACACAGAAACAGCAGTATTACATGATGAAGAACTGTGAATGAGTTAGCTATTCTTAGCAATACAGTGATTTAGGACAATCCCAAAGGACTCATGATGAAAAATGCTTTATGCTCTAGAGAAAGAAGTGATAGTTTGAATACAGACTGAAACATACTATTTTGTCTTGTTCCTTCCCTCCCTTCATTGTGTTCATGTATAAATAACTAATATAGAAATGTTTTACCTGATTGTATATGTACAACCTTTATCAGATTCCTTATTACTCAGAGAAGATAGAGGAGAGGGAAGGAAGGATAGAATTTGGACCTCAATACTTTTAAAAAAAAAGTTTTAAATGATTTTGACATTTAATTGGGGAAAAATAAAATATTATTTTAAAATATCAATATTGGGATTAGCCAGTGAGTGGCTGCTACACTTACAACCTTGATAAGGGAGGGAGACTCAGTTAAAAAAACAAAAGCACAAACTTAAACAGTTTATTCCAGGTAATGTGATAGGATGACTAGATATAAGAACAGAAAATGAAGTAGTTCCTGCCTTTAAAAGTCCTATATTCTACTGAAAAGAGGCCTTTTGAATTCTAAGATTCTATATTTGATTATTTCATCTGATCGTATTTGGAGAAAAGCAGAAGTCTTATCCTCTTTCCACATGGAGTTGTCTGTAAGAGGGGAAATTATCTAGCAGAGCAATCCAAAACTGCAATGAGTTGCTGCAAAAGTTCTCCAAAGCATCATAGGATTTTGGAAGAGAGCTTAGAGATGATCAAATCCAACCTCCCCTATTTAGATGGAAGATGTTGAAGCCAGAATTTTGTAGGGAGGATTCTCATTCAGGTAGAGTTCACTCTGGACAGCCTGAAATTCTGTGCCCCAGTGATCATCCCTTTCTTGGACTTGGAGATGTATATCCCTTTCTCACTTTACTTCCTTTTACATTCTTCTGTAATGGGAGGAGGTCGTGTATATTTGGATGCTTGACCCTGTGTCACACATGTCTGGAGCATGGAGGCTCATATTTCTTTAAGGGGATGTCACACTTCTTTTGGCTCAAGCCTCCGCCCAGAAACCCGAGAAGGTCTCTACTTTGGACAGTACATTCATCTGGCACAAACTCCCATTTATAATTGCAATAGCTGTAGCAAAAGGAACTTTTCTTGTAAGAAAAGGAAAAAAAAATTAGCAAATATCATATTTTGCAACAAAAGTGTAATTACAGTTACCCAACTGTCTGAGAGCAAACTGTAAAACACAATATAAATGCTAACTGTGCCTTTCTTTCAGAGACCAGAACTAGGCCAATGAGTGGAAGTTATATTTTGTAATAATTAGAATGGTAATGAATGGTCTATTTTGTAAGGTAACAAGCTTCTATCGCTGGAGGTATTGAAGCAGAGATTGGATGGCCAGATCTCTGCGGGGTTGTAGAAGGGATGCTTGCCTTATGTGGGTGTCAGAGTAGGTGGCCTTCTAAGTAGCTGCTGACCCCAAAGTTCTGTGCTTCTGTCAGCCTCCTTGTAGGGCTATTGAAGCCTTTCTCCAGCCTTGATGGCTCTTCAACTCCTTAACATGAAGATTGAAAATCAGACAGTGCATGAAAAAGGTTTTTATTAAATGATTATTACTGCCAAGCCCTGTGCTAAGCACTAGGAATACAGAGGAAAAAAACAAACACATAGTCTTTTGCCCTTAGTTTACATTCTAATGGAGGACATCCTTTTCTCTTCTCTCCTTCCCTCTTCCTCTCCCTCTCCCTCTCTCTCTCTTCTCTCCCTTTCATTCTCCCTTCTCCCTCCTCACTTTCTCTTCCTTTCTCTTTTCTCACCATCTCTTTCTTTTATCATCTTTCTCTCATCTCATTACGTACCAGAGAAACAGAATAGATGCAGAATAACTTGCTTTTGTTCTAAAGATTGATAGTAATTTATAGTGATTTCATTGAAGGCCTAAACTTTTTCCATTCTCAACCTCTTTTCTCCTGAGAAATTTTTTTGCATCCCTAGGTATATAAAATAGGTATTCAAATCAAACATTTTCTGATAATAAATTATAATTTTTGTGCCCCCCCCCCCCCCCCCCCCCATGTTCAGTACTGTGACTCCATACAGGGCCTAAAGAATTCCCAAAAGGAAGAGTTCTTTCCTTGTAGGTCAGCCTTTATAATCTTGAAGAATTGCCTAGAAGTGCACATATTTAACCTATATCAGATTGCTTGCTGTTTTGGGGAGAGGAGAGGTAAGAGAGGGAGAAAATTTTATAACACATAGTTTTACAAAAATGGGTGCTGAAAACTGTCTTTACATGTATTTGGAAAAATAAAATATTACTGAGGGAGTAAGTTATTTTGAGCCGCTAAAGAGTGCATAAGAATCCCTGTCAGCACACATTGACTTAGAAAATCACATATTACTATTAAGTGTGTTTTGTTACATTTTTATTCATTTTATTAAATATTTCCAAACTACCTTTTAAATCTGATTTAGGCAGTGCTAAGCAGTGTTGCAAAGTATTTAACACCTCTAACTTGGAGCAGTGAGAGGTTACTACTACTGCACATACCTGTCAGAAGCCACATGAAAACAGAAGTAGTTCTATCTTGGAGGCCAGCTCTCCAACCACTACTTTGTGACTTTGATATTTTAGGTACTTAATACACGTTTAATTGGTTGCATTGAATAGTCAAGTTACCCTTACTTCACTTCTCTTATTAAGTCAGCTTGGGGAAAGTAGAAAGAAGGCAAGTTCAGAATCCTCTTTGCAAAAAGCAGCTCCCCAGTAGAGCAGGATCCAGATGCTTTCCATTTGGTCTTCCCCACCAAAATCTTTAATTTCTTGTGACCTCCCTCCTTTAGTAGCACATTCAGATAAACTTGTAGTGGGGATTTGATTCCTTAAAAGGAAAGCCTTAGATGAGTAAACAACAGGTGACATTTTTATTGCATCAAAGACAGCATAGAATTCCTTGTTCTTACACAAGGTGGAACTGGAGCATATAGGTGGAATTTATAAAGGGAGGCACACTTCATTTTAGAGTAAGGAAGAAGTTTTAAACCATTTTAACCATTCTGATTTCCTGTCCAAGTGGAGGGAAGGTAATCAAATGTCACCAGAGCCTTTCAGATTAGGTAACCTCTGCAGTCCTTTTCAAATGACCAAGTCTTCTTCATGAAATAAATACTAAGACTATGAAATCAACAACTCATAAAATAAAAGCATACCTATATAGCTTTTTAATTAGAAGTGGAAAGTGTTTAAATTAGTTCTATAAAATCAATTAAAATATACATAGTTTATAGAAGGCCTAGTTGATCTATGAAAAATTAATAGTCCCATGAATTATATCTCATTTATCAAATTATAGTTTTTCTAAAACTAATGTTTTAGCGAACACTTAATTAATAATAATTTTACATCTCTTAGAATATAGAAGGGCCTTCCTTTTCCTATATGATTTTGAATAGCAATCTTTAAAAAAATTTTATCTGTCTTTTGTTTTTTTCATCACTTAACATTTTTCAACATATCCTTCTCATTCCTTGAACCAGAAAACCATTTTTTAAAATAATAGAATAAAAAGAGGAAAGGAAAAGTCAGCAAAACCAACCAACATACTGAAAAAAAGTCTGCAGTATGCAATGCCCAATACACATAGTTGTGCAAGTCTGCAAAGAAATGCAAAGGTGAGAGGTCCAGGAAGCTTGAATCAAGAGCTTCTTTTTCTTTGAATATAGCAAAGAGAGGCATTCATCCTGTTAACCTTGGAATGATGTTCCATGTTTCTCCATTAACATTAAAAACAAATCATCATTCTGGGTAACTATATATTTGAAACATTTATTTAAAATTTTTTTTTGAAAAAAATATTTGAAGTTCTTTGGTCATTAGCGTTTTGGAGAGCCAGGTTTTTTTTGGATTTGCTCTTTTTGTACATCGTTGATTTGTTCTTTCCATCCTTGGATCATTTCAATGGGACTCTTGAAGGTCAAAACGACTCATAAAGGCTTGAGGGTGGGTGCACAAAGTTGGAGAAATGGGTTGCTTGTCAGGACTTTTTCCCTAGCTGATGGTGCCATCTTCCACTTCCCCTCAATTTGTTTCTCTGTATCAGTATCACTTTCAAGTCTCTTTATGAAAATCAATAAATCTCAGGTTGCCTAGAAAATCAGGATTGCCTGTATAAATGCTCAGTGTAATTCTCTCTTCCTCCTCTTTTCCTTCTTCCCTCCCCTTTTAGAAATTCTCACATCCTTTAAGGAGGAAGAACCTTCTCAGTGATGACTATTGTCACTCTGTTGGTATTCACTGTGTAAGAGAAGAAATAATCAAATGCTTTTTCTATCCACTTGTTAATAATAGGATAGAGGAAATCCTCCAAGACTGATTGTCTCAAATGACCACTTGTGCTCTTTTTGGCTCACGTTTCTCCCTCAGATGGTTCACTTCTGACATGGAACTCAAATGGAAACTTTTTTGGAACCTAACTCCTCTTCTAGATGAAAGACCTCAGAATACCTCTCCCCATTGAGAGATTCCTTCTCTTTTTTCTTTTTGCCCCATAGCTCTTCTCCTTTTTCTTTTTTACTCCCTGTCTTTCCCAAAGCTTTCATTAGCTTTATATATTTCAGCAGTTAGGTGGTATAGTGGTTAGAGCTTTGGATTTGTGGTCAGGAATGCTTGAGTTCAAATCATGGAAGTCATTAACTATTTTTGCCTTAGTTTTTTCATCAGCAAAAATAATAGCATCTCCCTCCTAGGGCTTCTTGAGAGGATGAAATGAAATAATATATATAAAATGCTTTGCAAACCTCAAAGTGTCCTATAAATGCTAACTACTGTTTTTAGCTATTAAGTATTACAGTCTCCTTGGAATCCCAAAGAGAAACCTAACCTCTGTCAGTTGGTTATTAGTATCTAGGTGGCAGTGTGGTGTAATGGAAAGAACTCTGGATAGATGCTGAGACCTATGCTCTGGGATCAGATTTTCTGTTAACGTGTAAAATCTTTGGAAAGTGACCTTTCTTTTCTCCTTTTAAGAGTGTTGAACAATGTGAAAGTTAAGGTTCCTTGCATTTCTATTTGGAAGGTTTCTGTTTTGATGATGGTTAGAGGCAGAAGTCCCAGAAATAATGAAATTAAACTATGTAAAACAAACAATTAGAAAAGATGCAAATTATAGATAATGTATGGATTATAGATAATATATGGTTCCATTCATGTGGAGTTTATAATTGGAGAGACTGATAGGATATCAAAGAATAGAATACATAGCATTCTCTGATGTATAATTAGGAATTGACAGAGCAAAAGTCGTGGATAAAGAGTTAGTCCTCTCTATGACCACCTATTTCCTTCTGACCCTATCCCCTAAATCCTTGTTGAATCAGTCAGTAATTTGGATAATACAAAAAAATTAAATGACTATATTTTTAGAAAAGGACCTTTTTTTGGTAGGATGAAATAACTAGAAACAAAGAAAAGTGCCCATAATTTGGGAAATGGCCAAGTAAATTAGTGTACTATTACTGAGCTATAGGAAGTGCTAAATATAGAGAATGTGGGAAGAGTTAAACAGATGTAAAGTGAATTAAGTAGAACCAAGAAAACGGTTTATATGCTGACAGCAATATAAGTGGGAAGAACAACAACAACACAAAACATTTTTTAAGTACTCACTGTGTATCAGGGACTATACTAAAAATACAAATAATTTTTTTCATTTTTATTTCTTACTCATTCTTTCTTCATTTACTGGACACCTGTCTGTCATGTATATTATACTGTACCAGGCTAGAGAGGGAACACAGAAGAACTGGGAGTGTCTCTCTCCAGAAACTGACTCTTGTGCTGGGGAGATGGGCTGCCCAGAAATCGGATCGCCAGCAGACAGAGCCCGTCAGCGAATTCTTCATTGCGTGATGGCCCATTGGCAGAGCTGTTGACTACATCTGTAGGCATAGAGAGGGCAAGCTTTGTACACAAATTCAGCACCATGTTTGTCTAATAGCAGCCATCGGCTGGCTCCAGTTAGAAGTAGAATTGGCAGAAAAGTGTTTATGTGTGTCTCTCGGAATCTGTGGGAAATCCTTGTGTTTAATTTTTGAAGGTCAGGGACTTTCTCCAGTTCCCCAAACCACGCAAACCAGGGAAGAGTTGTGGGCCTCAGAAAATTCTTCTTATTAATTATTGCACAGCTGGTCTGCTGTTTGTAATTATTATTACTCATTCTTAATTACCCCAAGTGCACATGGGCTACAATCTGTATATTATGCCAATCCAAGTCTCTAAAGCCATTGGGTGATTAGGCATGTAAATGGTGTCTAATCCTCTGTAGATGATAGAAATTCTGTATATGTTTATGTAATGAAGATAGAACAAATGAATATGCTGTCGGGTCCACTTTTCCCTCTTCATCTATTTTGTCTTTAAAGCCGAAAATGGAATTTTCTAGGTTCAATTCAATTCAACAAGCATTTCTGAAGCGCTCACCTTTTGGGAAGATCTGTGCTAGGGCTGGGAATACAAAGACCAAATGTATTGTGCTAGTTCTTGTAGATTCAGAGACAAAACCAAGATCATCCTTTTGCTTGAACTCGGGCAGAAGGGGAAAGTTCTCAACATTTTCTATTCTCTGTACTCTGATTGTCAGTAAATATTTATGTCTCATTCAGTATGAATAAGAGACATTCTGAATATGTGTGGGAAATAATTACTTCCATGATAAATTTCTTGTACATTCTATGCTAATATCTGAGGTTGGAAACCCCTTGCCCTGTGAGAATAAAACCCACATAGGTTATTTCCACATAAATTTAGCCCCAAAGAATCATGTGGAAAACAAACCCCAAAAAACAAAAAGCAGAAGAATCTGTTCAGCATAAAGGAAAGACTTCCAAATTAAGAAGTATTTTATTAAAGAAGCATATGATAATAACTTCAGGATTTCTGAGACTTGATGAACTTCACGTGTATCCTAACCCAGTCATGAGGAATAATCCCTTTAGGTATCCTCATCAATGACTGCTCAGTACCTGGTTGAAGATAACCAGTTGAGGAGAGAACCATTTTCTGCCAATCCTTAATGTTTAGTCATTTGACTCATTTGACAAAATAATTCGACTAAATGTAAAGACTAAATTTGATGATAGCACCAAGCTCATCCAGGCTCTGAATTTTTCTAAACAAGTCATTCTTTTCTATTTGCTCTCTGACCTCTAAATGAATTGGGTATAGGATATATGTACAGTTAAAAAAACATATCTAAGGAAATAATTTGGATAATACAAAAGAAAAGCTAAAAATAACTATATCTTTAGAAAAGGACCTTCTTTTGTAGAATGAAATAACTGGAAACAAACAAAGCACCTACATTTGCGAGCTAAGTAAATTAGTGTCCGATTACAGAGCTATAGGAAGTGCTAAGTATAGAGAATGTGGGAAAAGTTAAACAGATGTAAAGTGAATTAAGTAAAACCAAGAAAACAGTTTATACACTGATGGCAGTATAAGTAGGAAGAGCAGCAACAATAAAAATTCTCGATACCATTTAATTAAAAGATACAAATTTGATTATATAAAATGTACTTCTATTGTAGGACTCAAGATAGAACAGTGTAGATACTATTTGACTTAATAAGCTGTTTGTTCTTGTTTACTTATGTCTGGGGGTCTGTATAAGGTCTTCATGACCCCAGTTAAGGTTTTTTTGAGGAAGACATAGGAATGATTTACCATTTCCTTCTTCAGCTCATTTTACAGATGAGGAAACTGAGGCAAATGGGGTTAAGTGACTTGCCCAGAGTCACACAGCTAGGCAGTAAGTGTTTGAGACTGGGTTTGAACTCAGGTGCTCCTGACTCCAGGCCCTGTACACTACCTAGCTGCACAATAATATATTGTTTATAATAATAATAATGTTTTGTCAAATTACTTTGTTTTTTCTTTCTTTTATAAGGAATGACTTTCTATTAAGGGCAGTAGGAGGATTAATCATATATCTGGAAATAAAGATTCTATTAAAATAAAATATATCGATAGTTTAAAAAAAAGAAAAACTAAGGTGTAAAAAAAAAAAGAGTAGTGATCATAGATAAGAAAGGCAGCATGGGGTAGAGAAAAGATCAGGGCAGCTGAAGTGGACAAAGACCTTGCTTATGCTTAGTGTTTGTATCCTTGTTGACAAGTCTGCCCTTTCTAAGCCCCATCTCCTTTATCTGCAAAAGGGGGCTAATAATAGTTTCTAGTTTATCGCGTTTTTCTCATCATAGGTACCAGAAAACTTCATTGTTTGGCCTTTTTTCATGTCATGGTACTTAGTTTAGCACAGTGCCTGGCATATAGTTGGGCTTAATAGATGTTCATCTCATCATCATCATCATTATTACTATTGTTGTTGTTGTTTGGGAAGAGACAGCAAAAGAGCTTTTATATTGACTTCTATTGAAGTAGTCAGTGTAAGGGAAAATGACTAATTTGCTTATACACAACATATCTTTTGGCTCCTGATACATGTGTATTAGAACACAACAGGGACACAAAGAAGGGGGAAGGGATGCTTTTTTTCTTTCTTTCTTTTTTTTTTTTTTTTTTACTGGAAAGGCTAATGTACGTGAAAAAGATCCTGTCTTGGACAGATAACAAGTCATGATGACTAGAAATACAGCCTCAAAGTCTGGGAAACTTGGGAGCAAGTCATCCGTCTGCTGTTGCTCGGTGACCCCAGTAGTGAGTCACTTGCATCTCAGTGCCCCACGTGCCTCTGACTTAAGCCCCAGATGAATTGCCACCCCAAGAACCCCCCCAGAGAAATCCTAGTCTAGATCCAAATACAAGGTAATTGACTTGCTGGCACTCTAAAAAAATAGAGACAACCTTCTGGCGTACAAATGATTGCACTGAGGGACATCCTCTTTGGGGTACAGGAATGCCCTGAAGAGAGCTCGAGTCTCAGCTTGGTCTGTGTGTCTCTGGCCCTTGCTTAGGGGAAAGGGTGACCTGACCAGCTGAAGGAAATGTCGGGTCAGCCTGCTGGGTGGGTGCCAGTGGGGGTAGGCTGGGCATGGATAGGAGCGAAGACGATGATTCATTAGGCTCACGTAGCTGAGAATAGCCCGCCGAGTGTCTTACCTACGTGTTCCAGTCGGCTCCCATTTTTGCAGTTTGCACACTTAAGGCCAGACACTTGAGAGTACAGAGAGGTTTATTACTGTCCTTAAATATATCTCAGCTGTCAGTCCCCAAACACTGGCTCTGCCTGGACCATTTGTCTTGCCCATGACAGACAAACTTTTGTTGGTGTGTGCGTATTCTGAATGATAATAAATGAGTAGCTTGTACTCGGTTAAGATTCTGTACTTAAACCACGGCTTTGCTTGGCTGGTTGATGGCTGCTTTCCTTATTGAGGGGCGTCTGAAGGGATTCTTGTTCAGCCTTAGAATATAGTGATTGCCATTTAACTGTGACAGAGCAGGGGGGGAGCTGAATGCTCCAGATGATGATGATGGGCATGAGATCAGAGTAAAAGAAAGGCAGCATTTCAGAAGCTCTAAAAGCTGAGTTTACAGAACATAATGGAAAGGGGATGAGAATGGTAGGGGTGTGGAAATGAGGCAAGGAAACCTTCTCATTTGTTCCTCAAAATACTCTTGGGAGAGAGGTGCTATTATTATTACGCCCATTTTTTCAGATGGGGAAACTGAGGCAAACAAAGGTTATGCCCAAGGTCATACAGCTAGTGAGTATATGAGGCTGCATTTGAATCCCGGTCTTCTGCCTCCAGGCTGTAAGTGCATTTTGCAGGACTCCCTAGCTACCTCCTTTCTATCACAGTGAATAGCAGCCACCTTAGATTCTTGTAGGAATCAATGTTTGCATGTATCTTGTAGGATAATGTGTGTACATTTTAAAGTACTATGTCAGTGTCATTTATTATTATCATAATTGTCATGCAATATACAAATAAAATGTATGCAGGGCATTTAGTTGAAATCCAGCCACAGGCCAGCTGAAGTGACTCACTGTGGCAGGGATGGGTACTTTGTTTCAGGATCTCATTGATGCACAATAGTTTTTTTTTTTTTTTTTTAAAGAATTAGTTACAGCATCAGAAGGAATTGGCTTTTAGGGCTTCTCCAGTCTGAGCCCTCCGAGTTCCATCCCGACACGTTGGTTTTTCCTTGCAGTGAAACAAATGAGCCAGAGACAGCTCATCATCTCCCTGTTAGTTGTGATTGGGAACATTTGTGTCAGGAAATGCTCAGGTGCTGGGGCAGGTCCTCGGGAGAGGAAGCCACCTCCTTGGCACGTGGCCCAGAGCTCCCGGAAGCAGCCGAGTCAGCAAGTCCAGGTTCTCGAGGGAGCCAAGAATCCACGCATTAACCTTTGGCACTTGTGTTCATCTCTTGTCGGCTTGACTGGCACGGCTGCTGCTTCACGTTTCTTTGGTTTGGGCCGTTCCGGGCTTAGAGCCGGGCCCATTCTGACAGAGGGAACAGTAGGGCTCATGGCGAGCAGCTGTGACCTTATTGGGTATATTGATTTGGGGGTGAGGGGGAGCGCTGCCTGAAGGTTGTTAAAATGTGGGCAAGTGGTTTCAAATAGAGAATGAACTAAGCATGGAGAAGGAGGAGAGCTCTAAAGTGTTGGCCTAGAGTAGGGGCAGGAGCTGCTGGAGTCTGAACTTACACACGTCTGAAGTAGAAGTCACTCTTCAGACTTTCACCAACAGTCACTGGAATAAAAATATCCGTGTTCTTCAAAATAATAATAATTGATATTTAAGTAGTGATTAATAGTTTGTAAAGTACCTCATGGACATTATCACACAACAACAATTGATAAAGTTTTTGAAAGGGGAAAGGGAAGGGACGGCTATGGGGGCTTTGCTATAGAGAATTCCTAATGTGGAACCTTTTTCCATCACTGCAGATCAGGGACTTATCTTCAGCTAAGAGCCTTAGAGAGTTCCAATGGTCTATTTTACAGTCACGTACTATGTTTTCATCATTCATCCTTGCAAACCCTTGTGTTCCAATATTTTTTCCCCTCCTTCCCCTTAGACAGCAAGTAATACAATATATGTTAAACATGTGCAGTTCTGTACATCTTTCCACAAATATCATGCTACACAAGAAATATCAGACCAGAAAGAAAAAAAATGAGAAAGAAAACAAAAATGCAGGCAAACAACAACAAAAAGAGGGAAAATAGTATGTTGTGATCCACACTCGGTTCCCACAGTCCTCTCTCTGTGTACTTATGCTCTCATCTGTAACTCAGAATAACTAAAGAGAATAAGTGATTCATCCCCTCAAAGTAGGACTTGGGCTTCATCCTTTTGCAATGAGCCAGGCCTTCCGTGTAAGGAGATAGGGATGTTCTTATCTTAGTCTTTTTCTGGTGGAATTTTAGTTCAAAGCTGTACCTCCCTCTTAGACTTGTTGTAAAGATCAGTGAGATATAATACTTATGAGGCAATTAGCACAGAGTACTTAGTAGGCACTATATAAATGCCAGATATTATTTTTGTTGTTACTATTATTATTACTCAAGTAATTGTAAAGTATATTTACTGTAATAATTTTAAGTGGGCCGAAGAGCACTAATAATAAGACAGATGAAGAGAGACCTCATGTTAGTAGGTACTTATATAGAAGGCCTAGAGGACAGGAAGTAGGTCATGGAGTGGGGGAAGGAATTTCAGAGGGATAAAAAGAAAAAGTGCAGGCAACAAGATGGGAGAGAAAGAGAAAGAAGAGTCTTGGGCTCATAGGAGTATTAGATTTACATCTCAGCTCTGCCAATCTTGAGCCCCAAACCTATATTTTTTGAACCAATACTCAGTGCAGTACTTGGCACACAGTGGGCACTTAAAAATAGCTAACAATGGTTTGAAAATCAATTGGCCTTCTGGGATTTGTAGAGTTCAGACAGATCTTTGAGCAGTTTGAAACAGTTGTGCCTTTTGAGTCATAGCTGGGAATTTTTAAAGAGAGAAACATTATTCTCTGCTCTTCAGTTATGGACTTCTTCAAAGAAGGGGCTTTGTTGTTGTTTGTTTTTGATTTTTGGCCTTCTTTGTGAACCAGCACTTAGCATAGTGTTGGACATTGTTGAGACTTTCAAAATAATATTATCATTATATAATAAGAATATAAAATATAGCTAACAAATTAAATAAAGAAATATACTTTTAAATATTGTTTAATATTATACAATTATGACATATCATACAATAATATAATGACAATATATGATAATAAATTTAAATAATAAATTCTAGTTGATTGATTGAGAAGACGTTTGGAGGAGATGCACCCTCAGCTCTATACAGAATGAAAGGAGCCATACTGGAAAGAATCTACAGCATAGGGCCCTTAGGTGAAAGGAGAAACTGAAAGGGGATGTACTATTGCAGCAGACTCTATAGGCATCTTAGAATAGAGCATTCCAGCTCAAGCCACAGCTTGTATTCACTCACATAAGGACTGAAGGAGTTGCTCCCAAAAGATGTGTTCTTTCCCCAAATTTCCCTACCTATGACTATCCAGTAAGAGACACTATAATAACACTCTATTCTTTTCCTTTACCTAAAAGTTTTCTATCTCCTAATTTTGCTTCAAATAAAAAAAGGCCAGTTAAGGAGGAGCTGTAGACCCACAGAAATTTAAATTGGAACAGAAAACCAAACTTCTGAAAGTTTTGAATGTTCCTAGCTAGGGGCTCTAGGCTAGAGTGATTGCAACTTTTCATCTGATATAAACCACCAGAGAATGGGATCACGTTGACCTGTGGGACGTTATATTGACCAGAGGCTAAAAATGAACTGCAACTTCTCACAGAGTGTGACTAATTGAGACTGAAAAAGGAGAAGGAGATTTAACTCCTCCCTTTCTCTAAAAGAAGATAGGATTCAGTACCTTCTGAAGCAGCACCTGATAGGTGATCCATTAGGTTAAACTTCTTTCAGTTTAAACTGGAAGGTTTTGACTAGAAGATTTTTATCGTCTATCTTTAAAGTTCTATGTTTTGGGTGTTTTTTTTTTTTTTTTTTTTTTAACTGAACCATAGCTCAGAACCAATATATTTGTAAAGTTGATTGTTTAGTTGTTTTGTCATGGCCAACTCTTCCTTACCATGTGATCCAGTGGACAGAGCTTAAAGTCAAGAGATTCATCTTCCCAAGTAAGTTCAAATCCAGCCTCAAACACATTAACTGTGTGATCTTGGACAAGTCAGTTATCTCAGTTTCCTCATCTTTATAATGAGCTGGAGATGGAAATGACCAACCATTCCAGTATCTTTGCCATGAAAAACCCCAAATGGAGTCACAAAGAGTCGGATATAATTGAACAACAACAACGCGTGCTGTCTCCGTGCTTGGACTGCACTTCTGCCCTTATCTACCAGCTGGAATCCTATACATCCTTTAAAGCATAGTTCAAATATCTTAGTACAGTAAAAGAGCACTGGTTTTAGAGTCCAAGAACCTGGATTCAGATCTAGCCTTTGATATTTTCCATCAATTTGACTTTGGAAAAGCCATTTAACTTTCTCAGACCTCCGTTTCCTCTGTAAAATGAGTGTCTTGGACTGTGGCTTCAGAGGTTCCCTCCAACTTCAGATCTGCACTGTGGCTTGGATGTCCACAAGAGAGACGATTGAGAAAAGACTGAGTTGGTTGTCTAAAGGCCAGCCTAAGGTGTTAGAAGAGGAATCAGCAACAAGATGACCACAGAGCAATGAATTTTTTTTGCCAGAGCATTTCATGAAGACCCTTTTCTAAGTCATAGAAGGATTATGATCTGTGTTGGCAGAGGGAGAACTGTTCTACAACAAATTACAATTGAACCAGAGCAAAATCAGTTCATCCATTTGGAGTCCAAGGTATTTATTTTAGCTAAATCCTCTTCAGTAAATCTGCAAGTGAACTGATGGAGAGTATGGCCACAGAGTTGTTAATTCAACTAAAGATAATTGTGAAAAGCTCCATAAGAACAAAATATACTTCAGCTAAACCCCGAGGTTATCCTTTAGTTCTGAAGTTGAACTAGTAAATGGGATCAGAGCATTATTTCCTAAAGTGATTGCATTGCATCATACTTAGCAAGTCAAAACTTCTCTTAAGTGGCCCTGCACATTGTTGATGAGTGAAGGTAGAGGACACTGGAGACTGTGGAGCTGAAAATAATATTAATTAATTATGCTATCATTTTTTTCTCTAAAAAGGCTGAAAATGTCACTTCTTGCCTATTCATTCTCTTCCATTCTCTTCCCTTTTTGCTTCTTCCCCCCCTTTCAAAGCCAACCAAGAAGAGAAATGCATTTTGTTGAAAGAAAAATTCTGTTTGGAGTCTTTTCACCCTGATTAAGGAGATAAAACTCACGACAAAAGAATTAAAAGGAGTTTACCATAAATACCTCAAGGTAGCAGCACGTTGACTAGTATTGGACATCAAAGTGGGCCCAGCTTTTATTGATAATTTTTATGATGAGATAAGGAGAATTATTTTAATGTCAAGAAAAAGAGATTGCATCTCAAATCCTCCCCCAGGTAACAGAATAATTTTCAAGTACATTATGGGGATATTTCGATTATGTGACAGGTATCAGAGGACTGGTGACATCTCCCCCACAGTACTGATGGAGGGAACAACACCAAGTCAGCATGACTTTCTGTAATTTAGTTGAGTTTAAGTAAGATCTATGTCTAGTCACAGTGCTTCTCATATTATTAAACAGGACATAGGTAGGGAAGGGACAGCTCGGTGGCACAGTGGATAGAGTCCCTTGTAAAAATATGATTCAAATGAGCAAAACTTATTAATGACTGCTTATGTGGAGGATGAAAAGACAGAATGAAATATTCCTTGTTCCAAACTTAAGTTCTGCTGGGGGATACGGCATGGCTATAGAGAAATAAATATAAAGGAATTATATTATAAATAAATATAAAGGAGAAAGAAGGCACTGACAACTGGGTGACTGAAGAGAAAAGCCTTCTATGGAAAGTGAGCCTTGAAGGCTAGAAAGTTAGTGATTTTTAAAAAACAGATGAGCATTTTGGTCCTATGGCACAGTTAGGGCAAAAGAGGAAAAGATCTCAGCGGGAAGAAATGAATTCAAAGCATTTATTAAGCACCTGATATGTGCTGGGTGTTAAAGACAAAAACACAAAGTCCCTGTCCTCGAGGGGCTTACATTTTATGCAAATATATTTTGGGAAATTCAGTCAATAAGCACTTATTCAGTAGGGTGCTAAGTATTGGGCTAAAAACTGGACATATGAAGAAAAGCAAAAACAATCCCGTTAATGATTTAAATGGGGATTATTGAAGCATGATAGAGGAGAGAGTGGTGCAAGAAGGTGTTTTATTATTTTACTTTTAAAGTCTAGCAACTGACTGCCCTGATCCCCTGGGATTATATCTATTTATTGAAGTCAGGAGGACTTGAGTTCAAATCTGGCCTCAGACACTTAACACTTCCTAGCTGTGTGACCCCACTTAACCTCAATGTCTCAGGAAAAAAAAAAAAAAAAAAAAAAAAAAAAAATATATATATATATATATATATATATATATGTAAATAAACTTTGTTTTGTGATCCCATATGGGGTCTTGTAACTGAATATGGGGGTTGTGATATAATAATTTATTATCAGTAATTTGTATACCTATTTTATATACCTATACACCCAGAGTCATGTAAAAATTTGTCAGACAAAAAGGGGTCACAAATGGAAAAAATTTAAGAAGTCCTGATTTAGACAATCAACAAAACAATAAATCAAACCTTGATGTGGGTGGGTGGCTTTAGGAGGTGTTACACTGAAAATCTAACCATTGGTTAAAGCCAACCCCTGGATCTTACCCTTCCATTTCTTGTGAAGGTAGATGGGTAGCATTGAAAAATAGGAGATTGGGTCTGGGGTTGGAGAATGTCAAGGCATCCAGCACTTGAGGTGTAGTCTTAGCTGTGGAGCTGAATGTTTGAATCAGTTCATAATCTGAGACTTCGGTCCTGTAAGAGTTCAGTCACATAAGTGAGAAGCTTAGTACTGGACCTCTACTCGGTCTAGCCCCACTTTGCTCTGTTTCTGTCTCAGTAGAACATAATGAGCCAGGAAAGAGTAGCAGGAAACCTGAGGTGCATATGTTGTGTTGGGGATGGTAGAACCAGAGCATCCACTCATGACTGACAACAATAGCATCCCAATTCTTCCAGTAGTGGCAAGCAGAATCCCCTTTGGTTTTTGCTTTAGGCCACAGGGCATTTGCCTCACTGGTGGCTTGAGGAAAATACTCAAAATTAGGACTGAATCCTTAATTTTTCTTGACCTTATATAAAGAGTTGCTGTCTGTTTTATTGAACTTGTACAATTCATGGCATCTTCCAGTGAAACCAGATTTCTGTTTGTGTTAATGCTGCTAAGAGTAGATGTGGATACCTTCTTCTTTCCCAGTGGATGCTCCATGGGAAAGCTCTAGGAGGGTCTTTTTCTTGGCTTCCTGCTCTGAGATTCCCTTGCTCTTTTCTATGCAGATAGAACATAACATTTAGATACAACCTGAAAAAATCTGCCTTGAATAAATAGCTTTTGATACCTAGTGATAAGTATATCCACATAGGAATAAAGCTGACATGAAAGACCAGCTATCAGAGCAAAGGAGGCAGATACAAGAGAGCAATACTCCTGTGTCCAAAGAACATTTTTAGAGAGAGCATAGGTCTATGCCATTTTAAAAGATGGCACAAATCATAGTGATTCCCAATGAATAGGATGAGCTTCAGAATTAGCTGCCGGTCTCAGGGGGCCGAAGAGAGGTCATCTTTTTATAAAAGGTTATGTTGTTGCTTGATCATCCAATTTAAAAAAAAGTATATCATTCAAAATAATGTATGTTTCAAATTAAAAAACCACCACCACAACAAAGATAACTCTAGGAGAATGCAACTGGCACCAAAGCATAATTTTAGCCACAAATAAATAAAAAATGACTTTAGAACTTAGCTATCAACCCATATTAATGATGTCTCGGGCTACTTCTGCCTGTGTTCCAAAATTCATTTTAGAATTGAAAACTACAGTCAGTATTATGTTCTGAAATTCTCCTGATTTTAAGCTGAATCGAATTTAATGAAATGAATTTAATAAGTTGATTGTGAAAAAAAAAATATGTGTAATTCTTGACTTCACCATTGATAATCTTAGGTCTAAAATGGATAATAGAGATTTATTTTGCTAAGAACTAGCCTTTAAAAAACTTCTTATTTGGCATGCTTACTCTTACTGAAATGAAGTACTTGCTTAAAATCATTGGCCACCAATTGTTCTACTTGGCTTGGGCTCTTCGAACATTATGCCGATAAGCACATATATGATATATATGCATTCTCAATTTCTTAGGACATTTGCCTATTAGTCTGGTATAGTGAGAGACGGTTGTTCCTAGGAGAAATTCCCTCCTTCTCTCACCACACTCCCAGAATCCTCTTGTCACTGACTTTCTCCTAACCCCTTAGCATTGGCACTTTTCCACGTGAGGTTTTGGCACAATAGAAAGGGACATTGACTGTGCTACTGGGAAACCATCCTTGTGGAAATAAATTCAGGACTTATTTATGAGCTGAGTGAATCATTGCTTTCTATCAAAATTCCTGTTTATCTAGCAGGGGAGGGTAAAGCTATCCGATTTCTTTTTTTTTTGCAGGGTAAGTGGGGTGGGGTGAAGTTGGTGAGTGAGCAAAAATGGGGAGAAGGAGTAAGTTTCTGGACTAATTTGGCATCTGAGGTTCCGGTAATCTGAATGCCATCTCAAATTGAGTGACTGATAAAAGTTTTGTTCTTATTGTGGGAAGTGGAAGGAGTGGCTGGTATTTGGTATTGGGGAAAAATAAAAACAAAAATAAAAACTTATACCTAATTAGAAGTTGAGAATGGAAAAGAGATTGCTTCAGTCGGATTCTGGTTACTTTTCAATGTTTTAGTGTTGACTTGTGTCCAGTGAAGTGTGGAAGATTTTCAAAGAGATCCATCCATTTTGGCCTGGAGCTCTGAATTAGACATGGCCCAAAAGACTCAAGCCCTTTCCCTGAGATGATGGTTCTCTGAAAGAGAACTTGGATCCTCTTAAGGAGGAGAGGAGGGTATACTAGGTGGTCTGAGGGTGTACTAGATTTTCTTCTAGTGATCCAGTAACCTCTAAGGAAGAGTCTGTTAGCTTGATATCTAATCATTCTGCTCCACTAGTCTTCCCTTGCAGGCTTGGAATTAGCCTTTGCGGGGAATGGGGGAAATCATGGGGTGACTAAAGCATGATTAAGGATTTGTCTCCCCATGGTCATGTTAGTGTTAACTTTAGCGCTTTAGGATTATATATTCACATATATTCTATAGAGGATATATAGGATTATATATTCACACATATATGTATATTTATATATTCATATACATGTATTGCATAATAATAGACATCCATTCATCTTTGGGTATGTACAAATAATAGACACATGTATATACACACTAACATGTAAAATGTATATATATATTATATGTGCACACATATTTATAGACACTAATCATGTATTGTGTAACATAATCTATTTCTCTTGGTGTATATATTCAAATAAACAAATATTGACCATATTGAAAACTACAGTTCTGGAATTCCCCTGAATTTAATAAAATGAATTTAATAAGTTAATTATGAAAAAAATAATATATATGTAATTATTGACCATTAATAGTCTTAGGTCTAAAGTGGAGAATAGAGATTTATTTTGCTAAGAACTAGCCTTTAAAAAACTGAAATTCCCATAGAAATGCACATAAATATATAGTTATGTACACGAATACATCTGTATAATGTAACACATTTCTTTCTGTATATACATGTGCATACACACATCTCAAATATAAAAAATTCATATGTATACAAATACACATATTTACCTCTGTATATATTACACATATGCATATGATTATGTGAATACGGACATATATATTGTGTGATATACATATTCCTCTCTACTTATATATAATATGGATAAATATATAAAATGTGTTATCTGTTATGTGCATGAACATTTGCATCCACATATGTATATATGTACACACACACTGTATAACACACATGTTCCCCTACTTTTTATATTGTGACATTTAAAAAATTCAAGAGACATAGTTTCTGGGTACTTGAATCATTTTATAGGACTAGTATGTTAATATTCAAAGAGATCAGTGACATTCTTGAATGCCAAATACACTTCACAACTGTAGTCTCAGAGTTTATATGCCCTTGGAAAGGTGAGTGTTCCTCAGGGTAGTAATCAATTCGTATTGGTTAGCAATTTATGAGAATATTATAATGAGAGGTGGGTTATATTCCAGTAAAGGTCTTGAGGTTAGTGACTGATCACCTAAGTCTTGGTCAAGGAGATTTACCAATTTTTGTATCACCTTTCTAACAAAAGGGAGAATCCACATTTCCCCACATCTGAGTAAGCATAATGAGAAGAAATATACCTAGTAGTCTAAACTTAGAATTTCTTTTAGTTGGAGAAACATTCCCTATACTAGTTGATTTCTGTTTGAGGAAGTAGAGAAGGGGAAAAAACTTTGGCTCTAATTAAATAATTAGTTATTAATAAACATATACATACATATAATGTAACATATATTCCTCTTATGCACATACACACATATATATGTATATGGATGTATACATATGGATATAGAACATAGAATATATAACAATAACATGTACATATGTTTTATATATATATATGAATATTTATATATATATATGAATATTTATATGTGGATGTACATTTATGTGTTCCTACATACACATACATCCTTCCTCATTCAACGCACATCAGTATTCTCTTGGTGACTACTAGGATTCCATAACTCTCATGGGCACTGAAGAGTTAACTAAATTGCTTATGCTCCTGTGAACAGTGTGCCAAAGGCAGAATTTGACCTGAAAAACCAATCTTTCCCTACTCACTGTACCACACTGCCTCTGAAAGATAACTGATTTCATTGAATGGTTGGTTTTCGGACTCTGTGAGACTCCGTGTGGCTTCCCAGATCCATACTTTGTAGCCATCCTGCTGATGAGCCTCCATAAAGACTTAGTCCCCTGACAGGAGACATCCTGTCACTTTTTCTGAGCTTTTCTCATTGGCAGATTCAGCCAGTTTTTGTGCCATGTTAGCATGACCTTTGAAGACTCAGTCACTCCAGTTCCCCTGAGTAATATTTTAATAGAGAATTGCTTTTCTAGAGAGACAGCATCCAGTGACAGTTCTTCTTGGTTATGATTTTTCTGACGTTTTAAGCTTGGACTTGTGGGTTATCTAATTTCTCCTCAAAATGTTACCAGGGACTGTTATCTAATTTGTGAAGAATCAAAAATAGTTGCATCAAGGAGATATTTCTAATGTCAACAAATCATAGTCTCAGTCCTTTTAGCCCATCCTTACCTGCCTTTTCTCCTCCTCCTGTTTTCCCAGCTCTTTTCTCTCTGCCTAATTACTTTCTTAATTGTTTCTTCTTAAACCTTCTTCCATTTGATCAAAAGCAGAAAGGAATAAATACAGCTGTGGACAACAGCCGAGGCAGCAGAGAACCTTTGAGACTGTTAAGTAGGTTGCTATTTACCAGAAAGCTAAACTGATGCGAATGCCAACAGATTCCCTGGAAATATGGTGTTGGGCTAGCAGTTGGAGTCCCAAATTAATTTTTCACCAGCAAATATTTGTCCACAGAAATTTAAACCATTCTTAATGAGTTGACACATAAGGGGGCAGTATGGTACTATTTGCAAATACCTTCTGTTGAAATAATATTTTATATTTATTTGGGTGTGATAGATTTTATGCAAAAACATATAGGCTCTGTTCAATTAAATGTTTTCCAGGGCTGCCAGTTGTTATATTCATTATCTGCTGTCTGTAAACAATAGTCCTCGCTTGTTCATTACAGGGCAGCTTTCTTGATTGACTTGCATAAATTTGTTCTAGTGAAAGAAACTCTCCAGTCAGGGCCTGGAAAGCAGTGTTCTGCATTTAGGACATGCTTGTTAGCAGTTGGCCATCTTTTGCCGTCACCTGAGGCATGTCAGCCCTCGAGGAACTGCGGTATCTCTCGTGTGGTCGTTTTAAAATATGTGATTACACAATATTCTCCATTGAAGATTGAAGTCTTTTCAAGATTGTTCCTTGTAAAGCTCTGTGGGTCGGAAGGTTTCCAGCTCGAGTTTCTGGGAGCCATTGATGTTTCGTTATCAATCATCTGTGTCTAGAACACTTCTCTTGAGAATACAGCTTTGCTTTTTTCTCCAAAGAATTGCCAAGCAAAGAAACACCATGTTTTAATTAATGTTACTGTGCTGAGAAAAGAGATACATGATGGCATTAAAATGGTAGAATTCATAAACATGAGGGAAAATGCTTAAGGAGGAATTTACTTGATTCATCTTTGAGTTTTAAATGGATAATCGGGGGAGGGGGGATTGTAGATGGGGTGAACTGGGCCTGTGATTTCATTGCCGTTAGGGAAGTTGTGATGAGGAGAAATGCCCAGTATACACTGGCACCATCTCTGTGATTTTATAGTATTAGAGAATTATCTGGGACATGGTGAGGTTCCATGCAATTTGGATGAATGGGAGATAGGGGACCCAACTTTACATTGAGTGCTCTGTATGCTATCTGCTGTCTCTCAGATGGATTAATGACGCGTGCAAAATTTAAAATAATGAATGTCTAATAAAAATGAAGATAGGCTTTAAGTAGGGAAATTTCATAAGAATAGGCTAATTTTAAAATATGACTAATTCTAAGGGGAGATGCTGTCACTAAATTCAAGATAGAGGTTCTGATATAAATATATATTGTAAGTATAATGCTGAAATTTTAGTGTGCATAAGTGTAAGGAGCATTGTACAGGAGAATTCTTCAATTAACTTTATGATAGAATGTAAGATCTTTGGAGCCGATATTGTTTTATTCTTTGTATTTGAATCCATGATACATGTTTCATCCTTAACATGCATTTATTGATTGCTTGAGCAAACATACTTTTTACCAAAAAGAGTGTGGACACATTTTCAGAGTGTGTCACCTTACTAAAAGGCAAACTTCCAGTTGATTTACAATGACTGTGGTACCCCTACAATTGATTGGCTGGAGCTCTCGACAGGATGGTTTTTTGTGACAGGACTCAGCCCTTTGCAGTGGCCTGTAAAAATGAACTGCTCACTCCCTCGTCACTTTTTCCCTGTCCAGAGAAAGCAGCAAAGTGCATTGATCTGCTCTGTCAGCTTTCTTTTATGAACAGACATGGAGAGATGGCACTTCTGACCAGAGGCCCTTTTCCTAAGAGTTCAGTCACTTACCCCGTAGGCAGCCTCAGTCACTGGTAACCATTAAGGTCTTATCTTGTCCTCTTAACAAAGAGCCAGTGGTCATATTTTATAGGGGAGAGAAGTAAACTCATCGAATTAATTGGTTGTACTCCCCTAATCAACTGCCCTCACAATGGATTATTCAGTTTATTTCTTTTTGAAAAAGAAAATGAGACTCTCCCGTAGATAGCAAATATATTGTACACATTTAGATGCGGGGTTAATTTCTTTGAAGAACCGTTAATGTGCATGGACTGCTTTAATTTTAATTGAATAGGATTTTTAGTTTTGTTCCCTTCTTTAAGGGAGACCCAAGGCAAATTCCCAAAACTTGAAGGAATGGATTGTTGGCTCTGCCTTCCCTTGAATGAAATCCAAAACAAATGTTGTTTGATGATGGCTTATGGTTGAATTACATACAGGTTCAGGGTAAATAATTAGTGTCTTTTTATGTTTTTGATCATAGATTTTCAGGACCGTGCCCGATGCTACCCTCCCCGAACCAATCTCCATGTCAACATCTCCTCCAAATGCTCCACCAAGGCAATCGAAAAGACAGGGGCAGCGTAATAAGAGACCTGTAGCCGTATACAATCTTTGTCTTGAGCTGGAAGATGGTAAGATAATATTGCTTGGAAGCACAGCAAACTGCATGATCATCATGGCCATCCCTAATAATTTTCCCTTCTGTGTATTTTTGTTCCTCCCCCCATAATAGTAAGGAATTACTTAATAGAAAGGAATGGTTGAAATTAAAGCCATCATTAAGCATAACTGAGTAGAGCATCCTTTCTTTAGACAGAAGATGCAGATTCACAAAATTTGAGCGTTAGAAGTAACTCTGTTAGCCCTCCAGTCTAACTTATACCTGAAAGGACTTGCTCCTATAATATAAGTTTGCATAAGTGTTCAGAGGTACCTGTATGGCATTTCTGTGAAATACTCATTGGGTTGCCTCATTATCCTTCTGTTATTCTTCCTCCCTCTTGCCCTTTGGATTTCTCTAGTTAAGTTGCAAGGTCTTTTTTTTTTTTTTTTTTGGGTCTCTTCTAAGAATCCTAGACCCGGGATGGACTCCTTGCAGCTGTGGTCTGATGTTCATTGTGTCTAATTGTCAAAGCTCTGGTCAGTAATATGTTACAAGCACAGTACCTTGTACTGTGTACATAGTACTTAGTCATTCTCAGAAAGGGCTGTGATGGTTTTGTGTGCAGGTCTGTTTTTAGCAGCCCTCTGAAATGTTTTTCCCAGATGGGTAATTAGTCTTCAATTTCATAGATGTTCTACTTACTACCTTTCTAATGCTATTTTTCATATTTTCAAGACTGAGCTCATATGACTATGAAAATATTTGATTGCTGTCCAAGGGTAGGCAGGGCTCAGGATTAAAACCAAAATGTTATTATTGGACTTCACAGTAAGGCACTATTTAATCACCTGTCTCCATTTTACTGAAGATGCAAAACCGACCCCCTCTGCAACAAACACAAGTTACAAAACCTCTCAGTGTAACTGAGTGAGACAGCTGGCTCCATGGCATGTCTTCAAGAGAACTTAACACATCTTCTTTGCTTTAACATCCTGGGGAGATGAGATGTTGTGCTTTCAACAGTTAACTTAAGCAAAGATAAATAGGATTTTTAAAGGGTGTGAGCATTACTGCCAGATCTTGATTTTCCAGAAGAATAAAAAAAGCGTATATCTCTGTTGTGCTATTTTATATTTATACGTAAATATAAATATTTATTATATACATATAGATATACTATGTGTATATGATCCTATGTGTATATATATCATATATAATATAATAATGTATTATATGTAAATGTTATCTGTTCTTAAAATCATATGTTTTAAATATTTTGGAGAATATTGAGCAGATCCTCATCTTACCAAAGTCTGTATTTCCCTCAATGGATGCAGATCACAATCCATCCATGGATGCTTATCCCATATAACTCAGTTATTACATGGATCTGCCATAGATCTATGCAAGATGGTCTATCAGGAACACTCCAAGTTTTTAAAAGTTGTTTAAAAAAAGTTGTTTTTCAAAGAATATCATTTGTTCTTCATGATTCCATTTGGGGTTTTCTTGGCAAATATAATGGAGTGGTTTGCCCTTTCCTTTTCCAGCTTGTTTACAGATGAAGAAACCAAGGGTTTGCCAAGGGTCACATGACTTGTAAAACTGGCTTTGAACTCATCTTCCTGATTTCAGGCCTGGTGCTTTATCCACTGTGTCACCTACCTGACACTAAGAAAAATAGCGTTGAAAATTTTAATTATTAGATTTTCCTCAATTTTTATTTCCTTCCAACACTGGTAAACATTTAAAAATATTAGCTTTTGAAGGAAATCAAATTGTTTAATTTAAACTTTTTTTGGGGGGAATGGAATATAATGATTAGAATATAATAAGTTTAATTTAAATATATTTTGGGGGGTGTGGAATATAGTGATAATGGACCATAGGAAGGCTCTAAAGAAATGAATGATAGAGACAATCTGTAAGTGATTCTGCCATTTTTTTTTTTTTTTATGAAAATAGAACCAAACAACATCAACAACAATAAAATGCTATCTGCTCTTAAAACCATATGTTTCAAGTATTTTGGAGAGTACTGAACAGGCCCTAATCTGATACACACATAAATATGTATGTGTACCAATGTACAGATTGACAGATATTTGAAAAAAAAATGATCCAGCGGCTTGAAGCCAGTGCCATCTGGCAAAGCAGGCCAGTGTCTTCATTATGGAAGTGGGCCGCGTTGGGCCACGTGTTTCCTGTGGCAGCATTTCAGATTTGTGTCTGACCACAAATATTCTAATTTTCAGGTGATATTACTTTTCTAACAATAAGATAGTTTTGTTTCAAAGAAGGAAAACTTGCCAAATATTTAGCTTCTTACATCTCTCTTGGCATTTGTTATTTTTTAGTTGGTATTTGTTCTATTTTTTAATTTTATTTTTTGCTTTGCTAAGCTTTGTAACCATTTTATTGGTCCTTCTTGACAGACAGTATTATGAGAGAGATCATTTGCCAGTTGAAGAAATTGAGAACAGACAGGAACAGTAAATTGGCAAATTATTGCTAGAGCCAGCCTAGCCTGTGATCTCTTTCCATTGTTTTGGTGATGGAGCCTTCTCTCCCTTTGACATGGAAGGATGTTAAAATAAAGTATAGTGAATTAAAATATGAAATGAAGAAAAAGCACTTTCAAACTCTTTCATTTTAAGTCATGTAGACTTTTTGTGTATTAACTGTTCCAGAGCTAGGTTTTGAGTCATCCAATAGAACAATTGGCAATCTAGAGATCCTAGATGAGCATTTGTACTATTAATTGGCTTTTATGCCCCTTAATCACTAAAAATTTCTTGTCAAGTTGCTACGTGTTTCGTATAGATACTTTTGTGGTTCTGTGGCCTAAGTATGGGCTATGAAGATTGAAATTCTTCCTTAGATCTTTTTTAGGTTTTTTTTGTTCACATTTTTCGGTAATTACTTCTTTATAAAAAGATGTGGCCAGTATACTGGAGGCTTTCTTTTATTATATATTCTTTTATTTATTTATTTAAAAATTTTATTATTATAGCTTTTTATTTACCCTTGCAGAAACCTACTGTTCCAAAATTTCCCCTCCTTTCCCCCACCCTTTCCCCTAGCTGGCAGATCCAATATATGTACACATATCTATACTGTTATCTTGCTGCCCAAGAAAAATTGGATCTAGAAAGAAAAAAAAAACCTGAGAAGGAAAATAAAAATGCAAGAAAACAACAATAGAGAGAGTGAGAATATTGTGTTATGTTTTACACTGAGTTCCCACAGGCCTCTCTCTGGTTGTAGATGGCTCTCTTTGTCACTGAACAAGTGGAACTCGCTTGATCATCTCATTGCTGAAGATAGCCATGTCCATTAGAATTAATTGTTATATAGTCTTGTTGTTGCAGTGTATAATGATCTCCTGGTTCTGCTCATTTCACTCAGCATCAATTCATGTAAGTCTCTCTAACCCTCTCTGTAGTCATCCTGCTGGTCATTTCTTACAGAACAATAATATTCCATAACATTCATATACCACAATTTATTCAGCCATTCTCCAATTGATGGACATCCGTTCATTTTCCAGTTTGTTGCTATTATAAAAAGGGCTGCCACAAAATTTTTGCCTATGTGGGTCCCTTTCTCTTCTTTAGTATCTCTTTGGGGTATAAGCCCAGTAGTAGCACTGTTGGATCAAATGGTATGCACAATTTCATAACTTTTTGAGCATAGTTCCAAATCGCTCTCCAGAATGGTTGGATTTGTTCACAACTCCACCAACATTGTATCAGTGTCCCAGTTTTCTCACATTCCCTTCCATATTCATCATTATCACTTCCTATCATTTTAGCCAATATGAGAGGTGTATAGTGGTATTTCAGAGATGTCTTAATTTGCATTTCTCTGACCAACAATGATTTGGAACACCCTTTCATATGAGTAGAAATAGTTTCAATTTCTTTGTCTGAAAATTGTCTGTTCATATCCTTTGACCATTTATCAATTGGAGAATGGCTTGATTTCTTATACATTTGAGTAAATTATATATTTTGGAAATGAGGCCTTTGTTATAAGCTTTGAATATAAATATGTTTCCCCAATTTATTGCTTCCCTTCTAATCTTGTCTGCATTAGTTTTGTTTGTACAAAAACTTTTTAACTTGATATAATCAAAATTATCTATTTTGTGATAAAAAATGATCTCTAGTTCTTCTTTGGTCACACATTTCTTCCTCCAGAAATCTGAAAGATAAACTATCCTTTATTCTTCTAATTTGTTTATATTCTCATTCTTTATACCTAGATCATAAACAGATTTTGCCCTTATCTTGGTAATATAATATTAAGTGTGGGTCAATGCCTAGTTTTTGGTATATTGATTTCCAGTTTTCCCAGCAGTTTTTGTCAAATAGTGAATTCTTATCCCAAAAGCTGGGGTCTTTGGGTTTGTCAAACACTAGATTGCTATAGTTATTAACTATTTTTGTCCAGTGAACCTAATTTATTCCACTGATCTCTGTTTCTTAGCCAGTACCCAATGGTTTTGGTGACCACTGCTTTATAGTATAGTTTTAGATCAGGTACAGCTAGGCCACCAAAATTATTTGATTTCTTTTTTTTTTTTTCATTAATTCCCTTGAAATTCTTGACCTTTTGTTCTTCCAGATGAATTTTGTTGTTATTTTTTCTAAGTCAGTAAAATAGTTTCTTGGGAGTTTGATTGTTATAGCACTAAATAATTATTGTATTTTCTTATTTTAAAAATAATTTGATGGTACCAGTGTAAGTAGAACAGCTAGGTGGTATAGTAATTAGGGTACTGAGCCTTTAGTCAAAAAGACTCAGCTTCTTATATTCAAATATGGCTTCAGACACTAGCTGTGTGACTTTAGGCACATAGCTTAATCTTGTTTGCCTCAGTTTCCTTATAAGTAAAATGAATTGGAGAAGGAAATGGCAAAGCATTCTAGTACATTATCATTTACAAATTTGACTATTTTGCAATCCTACCTTTTGACGAGAAAGCCCTCTTTATTTTTTGGATTCTATATGACATCTTCCAAGAGACTAGCCCCTATTAGAATTACATTTGTCAATCTTTTGGATCCCTCCATTGAGGTCCCTATTCAGTGACTGATTAAATAAAATTCTCTATAATCAAATAGCCACTTGAGGGCAGGGACTGTTTTAATCTTTCTTTGCATTTCTAGCACTTAGTAAGTGCTTGATGCATAGTAGGCACTTAAATTCCTGTTGACTTGACTGTATATACATTGGAGATACTTTGAGGAAAACCATATGCCAAGTCAGATTTTTAGAAAATATAAATCAATAAGCAGTAGGTATTGTAAAGTTATAATTCTATTGTTTGTACCTCTGTCAGTTATGTGACTGCTATATATTGTTTGCTGTAGCAAAACTGCCTGTTGCGGTTTTTTCATCTAGGTTTTTAGACTATTCTCAGATTTTATGGAAGTAAGAAAACAAGTATTCAGTTCAGCAGTTGCTAATATTTTCTTGAGTCACTTAAAGCAATTTCCTAGAAGCATTTTCTGTCATTTTCTCCCATTCTTTTGGAATCTTCTCTCTGAGAAATATTGTAAATCAGCTTTTGAGAACCTTTAAATCTGGCTTTTTTGTGGTCTCTTTGCCTACCATTGTTATTAACTCTGAAGGGCAAGGTGACCAAATGTTCCAACAAATAAGGTTGTTTTTTTTTGTTTTTGTTTTGTTTTTGGCTGGCTTCTAGCTGCACATTGTGAACCAATTCTACCACCTCCTTTATTTTTTGAGAGCCATCCAATCACTTAACTACAACTTATGCCTTCATTTTAGTGAGCATGTGAATATAGGGATGGCTCTGTTCTTCTGGATAGAGATGTCAACTTCTTGGTTGTTAAAGAAATATAGGTGTTTGTAGATGATTTAAGAACCATGGGATCTAAATTAGCACCTTCTTTTTTGCCTGCGTGCCACCATTATTGCAGAAATAGAAAGGGACTGAAGAAGACCCAGAAACATTTTATGGTTTTTGTCTATTTTGTGTTATCACAGCCAAAAAAATTCTTCACATAGTGGCAATCTGGTTATGACGCTCTCTGTTCTTGCTACTTTGGTTTTGAGAGTAGGGTCATAGTTTTGTCTTTGGGAATGTTGTTGTTTATATTTAAAACCATTCTAGCCTAATAAACTCTTCTAACAGGGATTGTGTTCCACCTGAATGGTCTTAAGGCAACCCAGGATTACCTTCATCCCACAATGAAACATCAGAATAGGGCTTTTGTGGAAGGGTAAAGGATAAACCAGTAAAAGGGAAAAAAGACATTAAACTGAAAATTTCCTCTCTTCCCCTCATTATCACCAGGAAAATATGTTAAGAATGGCAGTGAAAATTTGAAATTTGGTCTAGATTTGAGGAGGGGGAGATGTAGAGAACTAGCCAAGGCTGTCCCTTAGCATGACAAAAACTACTTAGTAATAACAATTAGTCATCAAAGTATTTAAAAATCTATTTTTTTTTCCAACTAGACCTTAAATATATTTTCTAATACACTAATTGTTTACTAGTCTAATCCACCCAAATGCTTCCAGCAGCTAGGTATTGTAATATATTCTCCAATCAGGAAAGGTAAAGTAGTGATGAGGTAGCAGGAGGCTAATGGGATCCAATCTTTCCATTCTTCTGGAACTTTACTCCCTTCCATGTAGTCTATGACCTAAAAACACTGATTTTATTATTATTACTGTTGTTGTTGTTGTTGTTATTTCATTTTTCTTTTCAAACTACATTCCATCTCTTGACTACATGTCTTTTTACTGGCTGCCCCTATGTCTAGAAATCTCTACCTCCTTATCTTAACTTTTCTGGCTGCCCATATCCTGCCTTCCATGAGGCCTTTCCCGTTGCCCATTCCTGTCTTCCCTCTGAGATTGCTTCCAATTAACATAGCATACTTCTATGTACATTGTTTAGATGTTGTCTTTCCCATTCAAACATAAACCCTGGAATGAAGGGATTATATATATTTATAGTCCCAGCACTTATTCTCAGTTCTAGGTATATAGCAAACACTTAATAGATGCTTGTTGACTTTTCTTGCAATTACATATAATGCACCAAGGAAAGATGATTTTCTTTGTTGTTATTTCTGATAACATTGAATAATTTTTAATAACAGAAATACTACATCAAAAGGTACAATTACTTTCATTAGTTTTACTTTCTACAGCCTTATTGCTCTCTAGAGTCTAGAAATTTATGATATCAGCATTGAATATGTAGACATTTTTCTCCAGTCCCGCTATCATTGAATTTCATTGATAATATTTTTTGCCAGTTTGTTTTGAGATGATAATATTGAAGATATTTTAATTTTCATTTCTTTGATTAGAGTGAAGTAGAACATTTTTTTCAAGTAGTTATTAACATTATTTTTTCTTTTTCAAAAATTCTCTTTCTGTCTTTCAGCTATGAGATACTGAAATGCTGATAATTCTTTAAGTATCCTAAGTATCAAATTTTTATTTGTTAAACTTGTTATACTTTAATGAAGCAGTTTCTTTTTTGTCTATCTCTCTGTGTGAAGTTTAAAAAATTAATATATTTTGGTAGATCTATCTTGGTCCTAGTAATTTCTTCTGTTCTCGAATTTCAGAACATTGTTTACCCCTCAAAAATCAAGATAAATATTGCATTCCATTTCCTGCTATTTAATTGTAATTAACTTGAATATATGAAACAATGTATATGGGTCCAAATTCCTTCCCTCAAAGTGACATATAATTGTTCCAAGTGCATTTGTTAAATAATGAATCTTTTCCTTATTTTTTTTCCCAAACCTTTTCAAAATCTGGCCTTTTGTACATATTTAGTTGGATATCTAGTATATCAGTTTCTATCCATTCTATTTCTTGCAGTAAAAAATAGTTCAGTAACATATTTGAAAACTGGGGAGCTCATAACCTGCTTCATCAATTTTCTTTTTAGCTGTACCCTTTAGCAATCTTGTCAGCTTGTTTTCCCATATAAGCTTCACTGAGAGTTTGGCTTTCTAGGAAGAACAGAAATAGTTTTAAATGGAAAAGAAAAAACTGGGGTAGTTAACGATTTTTATTCTTATATCCAAAATATATATTTTTAAAATGTCATCCAATAGCTAGACTTTTCCAAAGAAACTGTTTATCTCTCTTGGATGAGAATTCTTAATGGCTCTTTGAATATTAAGTTAGAGCACTTTCTGATGAATATTGATTTTCTTTGTAAATGAAGATTGGGTGATTATTAAGAATTTATTAAGAATATTGTGAGTAGCCCAAAGACCTTTATTGCTGGTTGATGTGAACTCACTTAGTTACTTAATTAGACGTATTTGCCATAGTATAGTAGTTATTAAGTCTTTAGTGAAATCACCCGTATTTTGTTCTTTTTATTATTTTCCTACTTATGAAGCTTCAGTGGCTTCCTGTTTTATCTAGAATAAAATACACACTCTGACATTTAAAGCCCTTTACATTCTGACTTCTAACCACTTTGCTAGTTTGATTTCCCATCATTTCTCTTCATATTTCTATATTTAAGCCAAAGTGGTCTCTTAGCTGTTCTCCAGATGCAACATTATATCTCCTGCCTCCGTGCATTTCTATTGGTTATTCTCCACTGCCTGCAGTGCCATTCTTTCTCATCTCTACCTGGATCCCTTCAAGATTGCTCAAGTGCTACCTGTTAGTCTCCTCTAACCCTACCATTTGTTAATGTTCTACTCTAATCCTTGAATTTTAAAAAATGTGTGTAAATTTTGGGTTAGGATTTCAATAGAAACTTTTTTTAATATTATAATATGAATAGAAACATTATAAATACAAAGAGTAATTTTATATTGATTTTGTATTTATTCATCTTGTCACTAGAATATAAGCTCCTTGTGGAGACTAGGATTTCATTTTAGGGTATGTTGGAATCCTGCAGCATCCAGTATAATTTCTGGCTTAAATTAGAAGCCTAAGAAATTCTGACTGAATTGACTTGAATCCCCTTTTCTGTAGACACTATCTAGTTAAATTTGTTACAGCATTTAATAGTCTTCCAAATTCCAGAGCGGAAGACATTTATTATTGTAAAAGAGTATTTATGGAACCATCCAAATAGATATTGACAGTTTGTGAGCTACTAAAAAGGTGATAAAAAGGACTGATTTTCTTCACATCCCCTTCTCCTAATCTTTTGTTTTGTAATTGGTAAGACATAACTAGAAGAAAATTTTATATACATGTACATTATAAATGTGTATCCCTAGAAACTCTTCCTTTAAGATATAAGCTGCTGTACGGTATTAATTTTAAGTCACCCCTATACCTACGGAATTTAAATGACTAGTAGAAGTAGAATGAAATTTTTTTTTTTTTTTTGCTTATATTTCAGCAAATCACATAATTCCTAAATCAGATACATCACAAATTCCTAAAGGACCTGTGATTTTGTCAGTGAGGAAAAACATCTTCACCTGGACAGATTGAAACCTGTCTGGTTTAGTACTCTTAGGGAGTTGACTGAAGGTTACTTAGTTTGCTTTAGGTCAGATAGCTAGTAAGTGGCGGAGATGGGAATTGAATGCCAGTTTTCTTGAATTTGGCTTTAGTACTCTATCCGCGATCTTATATAAAGTGAAGGAAGAGGGGAAAACTTACTTTTCATTTTGGAATCAGTTCCCCCTGTCTATAAACACTACTAAATGGCACAGACATAGCAAGAAATTACTAAGTGTAGTTTTCTTACCATCTTATTGTGTAGCATATTGCTTGAACACTCATAAAATCTTCCTTTGTATTAATTATTAGAATCCCAGAATTTTTGGAGCTAAATGAACTAAATGATCATTTAGTTTGTCCTTCATTTTAGAGGCTAAAGAATTACCTTAGAATAAAGGTACTTTTTAGTTAGCAGGTCAGATTGTTTGTTTTTTTGTTTTTGTTTTTGTTTTGTTTTGTTTTTTAATTAAACCACTGGATCCCTCAGGAACCATCTCTTTCTTGATCTTTATGCATTTTTGTGAGATTTTGAGTTTCGTATTTTTCTCCCTCTTTTCTTTCTCTTCCCTTCCCCAAAACTGTAAGCAATCTGATACAAGCTGTACATACACAATCATGTTAAACATATTATCACTTTGGTCATGCTGTGAAAGAAGCAGCAGAACAAAAGAGGAAAAACCACAAAAAAGGAAAAAAAAAAACAAATAAAAAGTGAAAAATAGTCTTCTTTGATCTGCATTCAGACTCCATAGTTCTTTCTCTGGATGTGAATAGCTTTTATTATCACAAGTCTTTGAGAGTTCTCTTGGATCATTGTATTGTTGAGAAGACATAAGTCTATCATAGTTGATCATTACACAGTTTGCTGTTACTGAATATTGATTCTGCTCACTTCATTCAGCATCAATTCATGCAAATATTTCCAGGTTTTTCTGAAATCCATCTGCTCATTATTTCTTACAGGCTCCATGCATTTTGGTTGGCTTATTTATTTTATATATGTAAATATATATAAATCATATATAATTTATACATATTTAACATATAAATACATTTTATTTATTACCTCCCCACAATATAGCCAAAAAGATCATCCCACCTTTGCTTAAAGACCTCCAGTGAAAGGGAACTGTTTCAACCTATTACACATATGGATAGTTTTAGTTGTTGGATCTCTTTGGATCCATTCTCTTTGGTTGTCTCTTGTGCTTGAAATGCCCTCCCTTCTCCACTCTGACTCCTGACTTCCCTTAGTTCCTTTAAGTGCCAACTAAAATCTGACTTCCTATAGGAAGCTTTCCCCTCCTTACTTCTCTTAATTCTAGTGCCTTCTGTCCATTATTTCCTATTTATCTTATATGTAGCTTGCTTTATTTAAAAAAAAAAATCTCTTTGAATGTTGTCTCCCCAATTAGATTGTAAGCTGCTTGGGCAGGTACTATCTTTTTCTTTTCTTTTCTTTTCTTTTCTTTTCTTTTCTTTTCTTTTCTCTTCTCTTCTCTTCTCTTCTCTTCTCTTCTCTTCTCTTCTCTTCTCTTCTCTTCTCTTCTCTTCTCTTCTCTTCTCTTCTCTTCTCTTCTTCTTCTCTTCTCTTCTTCTCTTCTTCTCTCTTCTCTTCTCTTCTCTTCTCTTCTCTTCTCTTCTCTTCTCTTCTCTTCTCTTCTCTTCTCTTCTCTTCTCTTCTCTTCTCTTCTCTTCTCTTCTCTTCTCTTCTCTTCTCTTCTCTTCTCTTCTCTTCTCTTCTCTTCTCTTCTCTTCTCTTCTCTTCTCTTCTCTCTTCTCTTCTTCTCTTTTCTTTTCCTTTCTTTTCCTTTCTTTTCCTTTCTTTTCTTCTCTCTTCTCTTCTTCTCTTTTCTTTTCCTTTCTTTTCCTTTCTTTTCTTTTCTTTTCTTCTTTTCTTTTCTTTTCTTTTCTTTTCTTTTCTTTTCTTTTCTTTTCTTTTCTTTTCTTTTCTTTTCTTTTCTTTCTTTTCTTTTCTTTTCTTTTCTTTTCTTTTCTTTTCTTTTCTTTTCTTTTCTTTTCTTTTCTTTTCTTTTCTTTTCTTTTCTTTGTTTCTTTTCTTTTCTTTTCTTTCTTTCCCCAGCTGTTAGGCTGGTGTATGGCACATAGTAGGCACTTCATATTCAATGAATTAGTTTGGCTTTTGGGAGACCAAGCAGAACAAATGTAATTCACTTTCTAGTTGACTGCTGTCAAAATACTTGAAAATAATTGTCAAATCTTCCTAAGTGTTCTCTTCTCCAAAATAAATATTACTTCTTCTATAAATTGAACCTCATTTGATGTATGCCTTAAATATGATCATCTAAAAAGGGTTCGCTATGAGGTTGCTTAAATGAGCTTCTCTTATAGGTCAGGAGGTGGCTGGTAATTGTATTAATGTAGTTTGCTGTCAGCTTTTGTCTAGTTGTCATTTCACCAGAGTATCATGTGTTTTTGTTTCATGGGTATTTTTGTTTTATCCCTAAATGCATAGTGTAACGCCCAGGCTCTGTCTTGAAATAGGCTATGACTGGAATGGGCCAGATAAGCCAGGGAGAACTCATTCCTTCCTGATGCCAGTGACATTTTCTTTATGTTGGTGTCTGTTCCTGCTGTAAAATTCCAGAATTGCAAACGGTACACGCTCAGGGTTACTCTGTGAACTAATTCCACTGCCTTAATCAGCAAGCATTTATTAAGCAGCTACCATGTGCTATGTAAAAACAAAAATGTATTCTTAAAGCATGGCCCTCAGAGAATGTCTTTTTTTTTTTTTTTTTTTCTGGGAAATCATTAATGAGAAATTGGAATAATTGAGAAATAGCGGTAACATGGTGACTGCACATACTTTATATGTCTAATGCAATGTTTTTCATCTAATTATATTTGTATTCCTAGAAATGAGGAAAAGAACAAATAAATAGAACTTAGCTTATTGAGCCTGGGGATAAAACTTTATTATTAAGAATTTGGAGTTTCTTTTTAATATATGTAAATATATTTGGAGGAGAAGGGTCTCGTTGGACAGTAATTCCGGGGTTCCTGATACGTGTACAATATTAGGCTGGGTGGCTTGAGGGTGGGAAATATAGAAATAGATTCCGTTCAGACACTAGTTACTGATTCTGTGCAAAGTGAAAGCATTCCTGCCTTCAGGGAGTTTCCATTGCCCTGGCCAGAGTTGACTTGTGAAAGAAAACAGAAAATGGTTTAAAGAGAAAGAGAACAAAGACTTATTGGTCATTAGGGAGATCTGAGAAGGCTTTCCAGAGGAAGTGGAGGCCTTAGTTGACACTTGAAATAAGATGAGGATTCTGCGAGGGAGAAATGAAAAAGAAGTGCATTCAAACCTTGGCAAATTCATAGTGCAAGAACTACAGCATTGAAGGTTAGCAGCAATTAGTTACCCAGGTTGTCTGGGTAGTAGAGAAGTAATGTGAGGTATTTCTAAAAGATAAGTTGTAATCAGATGATTATAGAGGCCTTACAGTAACTCTATAACATTTACTTTTAATTTTTATTTATTTATATATTTTTATTGTTACATAATGTTACATATTATATATTATGTTATTATACATATATATGTGTGTGTATATATATAAAACTTATATTTAATTTATTCCTAGAAGCAATAGGGAACCACTGAGGATTCTTGAGCATCTACGGAGTGATATAATGAAAGGCATATGTATAAGAAATCTTTATCTGGCAAGAGTATCCAGGATTAATTTCGGATAGGAGCCTGATTCAGAGAGATCTCCCAAAATAGAGTAAAACTAGGTGTGAAATAATAGCAACTTGATGGGGAGTCATCATTAAAATAGAAAGGAAGAGATAAATGTAACATATAGAAGGAGAATTTGATAGTTGCTTATAGATCAGAGAGTAAAAGCAGAATTGGCCACTTGAAAGTGACTACTTAATGTAGAGGATTCAATTGTTTCAATAACCAAATGGATTTTTCCCTTAGTGAAGGCCAGAATACCAAACCTTCTTTGTAAGGATGCTTAAACTCATTACTTTGGACATAAGCCATTTTCTTGAATCTGCAATTATTTGGAAGCTTTAGGGAATAATAATAATCATTAAAGTTCACATTTCTCTAACTTAATACATAAAATCCTATGAAATTGGTATTACAAACACAATTGCATTGATTTTTCTGACTATTTGGAAAGTAAGTTCAAGAATAACATTATACATGTTAGTGGAAATAGTGACCTACAGAACAAGATGGAACTGATAAATAAAAGCTCATCACTTCTGGTAAAAGGAGCTCTATCCTTTTCAGACAAACCATTCCTAAGGAAACTTTTCTCTCCTCTCCTATCCTAACACACTCTTGCAACGGATGTGTCTCCAAACTCAGTTTGACATCCAAAAAGCCATTCTTTCTGGTGGTGGAAATCACCGACATATGCCTCCTCTCATGCTAGTTATGGGCATATCAGCCTTCATCTGCAAAGAGAATTCTTTGGAAACCCATTCATGATAGAGCCTGCTCTGGCCAGTGACTGCTCGCTTTCCCTAAACCATTGGCAGAATGTATAAAATATACGCTGCTTCGCTTTCCCTAAACCATTGGCAGAATGTATAAAATATACATAAAGAGTAGGATACAAAATTGGAATCGACTTTAGGGTTCCGGTAGCTCTACAAATAATGCATTAAAAATGGCATCCTAGAATCATCCTTTCAATTTGTCATTTAATCACAGTAAAACCAGTAAGCTTGAGTCTCTCTCTCTCTCTCTCTCTCCTCTCTCCTCTCTCCTCTCTCCTCTCTCCTCCCTCTCCTCCCTCTCTCCTCTCTCCCTCTCTCCTCTCTCCTCTCTCCTCTTCTCCTCTCTTCCTCTCCTCTCTCCTCTCTCTCTCTCTCTCTCTCCTCTCTCTCCTCTCTCCTTCTCTCTCTCTCTCTCTCTCTCTCTCTCTCCTCTCTCTCTCTCTCTCTCCTCTCTCTCTCTCCTCTCTCTCTCTCTCCTCTCCCTCTCCCCTCTCTCTCTTCTCTCTCTCTCTCTCTCTCTCTCTCTCTCTCTCTCTCTCTCTCTCTCCTCTCTCCTCCCCCCTCTCTCTCTCTCTCCCCTCTCTCTCTCTCTCTCCTTCCTCTCTCTCTCTCTCTCTCTCTCTCTCTCTCTCCTCTTCTCTCTCTCTCTCTCTCTCTCTCTCTCTCTCTCTCTCTCTCCTCTCTCTCTCTCTCTCTCCTCCTCTCTCCATATTCTTACTCCTATCTATCCTCTTCTCTTTAAAAAAAAAATCAGTGGAAGGTGGTGATATAAGATCTGGACTGTTTGAGAGCAAGTTGGGAAACCACAGAGCTGTTTGATGTATTTTCTTTGTGAGCATTTTTTACACCTTGGAAATCAGCAGATGCTTCTTGATTGTAAGGAAGTAGAGAACTTAGTAGTGTATTGTGTGGGTATTTCCTATCCACTTCCCTTCTCCCTATCTGGGCCTCCAGCTCCCTTCCCCCCAGCCATTAACCAGCATGACCCTAGTCTAGTATAATATATTTGCTTTTTTTCAAACTGAGATATCTTATAATAGCTTCAGAAAAAATGGATTTATTATTCTCTGAATGTATTCACCACCAGTACAGCTGCTGGTAGTTTATTATAATGGAAAGAGTGATAGAATTAGAGGCAAAGAAAGTCTAGCTCTGTTGCATTATTATTTGCATGATCTTGGACAAGTCATGAGTCTTCATAAAACGAGGGAGTCAGAACTTATCCCCAAGGTCTGGCCAAACTACAAATGAGGTAGGAAGTATATTGGATATATATATATTAAAGGCCCTGCACTAGAAACTTGGGCGAAGTTACAACATTGTGATCTTACTCTTTTCTGTCTCAGTTGCCTTCTCTGTGAAAGAAGGAATTTGGACCAGACATCAATGGTGTCAAGTAAAGTCACCCAAAGTATAACTAAAGTTCCCTGGAGCCTTGCCATATTGACTTAGAAAAAATTGTTTTCTGTGTCCAGTTGTATTTTTTATTTATTATTATATCTCAACATTTTAATCTGGTTCCTCTTGGAAATGCTCTTTCAGATCAGGATGTTTGACACCTCTTTGATGATCTGAAATCCCTTCCAGCACTAAACTATGAAAACAGAGACCCCCCAAATGAGGAATTTAAGGGCCGCTAGCTGCTGCCATAGTGCACAGAGTGCCAGGTCTGGGTCAGAGAGACTTATCTTATGGAGTTCAAATCCACCCTCAGGCACTCAGCAGCTCTGGGATTCTGGGCTAGTCACTTAGCTCTGTTTGCCTTTTCTGTAAAATGAGCCGGAGAAGGAAATAATAAAACCCTTTTGTATCTTTCCCAAGAAAACCCTAAATGGGGTCATGAAGAGTCAGATGTGGCTGGAAACAACTGAATGAGCAAAGAAGGCTTTAGTCTTGATCAGGGGAGAGAGAATCCACTCTGTTGAAATCCCAAATCCATCCCTGCAGTGAAATTTAGCTCTTCCTCAGTTTATTTTTGCGGTATTGAGACAAGTGGATTCCAAGCTGCAGCCAGAAATTGTGCTGTTATAATGGCGTTCTGCATCCTCCGTCCTTGCAACGGATGTGTCTCCAAACTCAGTTTGACATCCAAAAAGCCATTCTTTCTGGTGGTGGAAATCACCGACATATGCCTCCTCTCATGCTAGTTATGGGCATATCAGCCTTCATCTGCAAAGAGAATTCTTTGGAAACCCATTCATGATAGAGCCTGCTCTGGCCAGTGACTGCTCGCTTTCCCTAAACCATTGGCAGAATGTATGAAAATATACATAAAGAGTAGGATACAAAATTGGAATCGACTTTAGGGTTCCGGTAGCTCTACAAATAATGCATTAAAAATGGCATCCTAGAATCATCCTTTCAATTTGTCATTTAATCACAGTAAACCAGTAAGCTTGAGTCTCTCTCTCTCTCTCTCTCCTCTCTCCTCTCTCCTCTCTCCTCTCTCCTCTCTCCTCTCTCCTCTCTCCTCTTCTCCTCTCTCCTCTCTCTCCTCTCTCTCTCTCTCTCTCTCTCCTCTCCTCTCTCTTCTCTCTTCGTCTCTCTCTCCTCTCTCTCCTCGTCTCTCGTCTCTCTCTCTCCTCTCGTCTCGTCTCTCTCTCTCTCTCTCCTCTATCCTCTCTCTCTCCTCTCACTCTCCCTCTCTCTCTCTCTACTCTCTCTCTCTCCTCTCTCTCTCTCTCCTCTCTCTCTCTCCTCTCTCTCTCTTCCCTCTCTCTCTCTCCTCATCTCCCCCTCTCTCTCTCTCTCCCCTCTCTCTCTCCTCATCCTCTCTCTCTCTCTCTCTCTCTCTCTCTCTCTCTCTCACTCTCTCTCTCTCTCTCTCTCTCTCTCTCTCTCTCTCTCTCTCTCTCTCTCTCTCCTCTCTCTCCATATTCTTACTCCTATCTATCCTCTTCTCTTTAAAAAAAAAAAATCAGTGGAAGGTGGTGATATAAGATCTGGACTGTTTGAGAGCAAGTTGGGAAACACAGAGCTGTTTGATGTATTTTCTTTGTGAGCATTTTTTACACCTTGGAAATCAGCAGATGCTTCTTGATTGTAAGGAAGTAGAGAACTTAGTAGTGTATTGTGTGGGTATTTCCTATCCCACTTCCCTTCTCCCCTATCTGGCCTCCAGCTCCCTTCCCCCCAGCCATTAACCAGCATGACCCTAGTCTAGTATAATATATTTGCTTTTTTTTCAAACTGAGATATCTTATAATAGCTTCAGAAAAAATGGATTTATTATTCTCTGAATGTATTCACCACCAGTACAGCTGCTGGTAGTTTATTATAATGGAAAGAGTGATAGAATTAGAGGCAAAGAAAGTCTAGCTCTGTTGCATTATTATTTGCATGATCTTGGACAAGTCATGAGTCTTCATAAAACGAGGGAGTCAGAACTTATCCCCAAGGTCTGGCCAAACTACAAATGAGGTAGGAAGTATATTGGATATAATATATATTAAAAGGCCCTGCACTAGAAACTTGGGCGAAGTTACAACATTGTGATCTTACTCTTTTCTGTCTCAGTTGCCTTCTCTGTGAAAGAAGGAATTTGGACCCAGACATCAATGGTGTCAAGTAAAGTCACCAAAGTATAACTAAAGTTCCCTGGAGCTGCCATATTGACTTAGAAAAATTGTTTTTCTGTGTCCCAGTTGTATTTTTATTTATTATTATATCTCAACATTTTAATCTGGTTCCTCTTGGAAATGCTCTTTCAGATCAGGATGTTTGACACCTCTTTGATGATCTGAAATCCCTTCCAGCACTAAACTATGAAAACAGAGACCCCCCAAATGAGGAATTTAAGGGCCGCTAGCTGCTGCCATAGTGCACAGAGTGCCAGGTCTGGGGTCAGAGAGACTTATCTTATGGAGTTCAAATCCACCCTCAGGCACTCAGCAGCTCTGGGATTCTGGGCTAGTCACTTAGCTCTGTTTGCCTTTTCTGTAAAATGAGCCGGAGAAGGAAATAATAAAACCCTTTTGTATCTTTCCCAAGAAAACCCTAAATGGGGTCATGAAGAGTCAGATGTGGCTGGAAACAACTGAATGAGCAAAGAAGGCTTTAGTCTTGATCAGGGGAGAGAGAATCCACTCTGTTGAAATCCCAAATCCATCCCTGCAGTGAAATTTAGCTCTTCCTCAGTTTATTTTTGCGGTATTGAGACAAGTGGATTCCAAGCTGCAGCCAGAAATTGTGCTGTTATAATGGCGTTCTGCATCCTCCGTCTCACCAGAGGCCTTCTGGGAGGCTTTGTCTCTGTAATCCACCGAACCCAAGTCACACAGGATATGTCAGTACTGTGCGTGTTCTTGACTTAACCTCTCCAAAAGAAAAAAAAAAATCCCATTGAACTCTTTTCAAAACCATAAATATCCAGTCCTTCCATGATGAAAAGAAGTTCATGGAATGTAATTAAAATTTAGTTAGCAGGAAGAAAAAAAATCTTGGAAGATTTTATTTCTGTGATGTGTGTATAGCATTTATTTTAATTTGTAGTTCAGAATTCAAGCAGCTGTCATTCTCTCTACAGCCCCCTTTGAAACTTTGACTGTGTAGGAGGCAAGCTGGGTTGTCTAAGAAACATTTCACCCAACCAGCCGAAGGGGGGGGGATTTATCCTAAATTCAGTGAAATGTTTGAGACTGTCAGGAGCAAATTGTTTGGATGGTGGCTTTTGGAAGGCAGATTGATAAGTGGCAATATTTAAGAAGGGATGTGATCTCTTAATGAAACTGATCACACACTCTGCCCTTTGTGGTCGAGAGAAAACCTTCCCCGATCATTATGAGGATGATTGCATCCTTGATGTAATGAAATTGCTTTCCACTGGTCTCTCATTCCTGATTAACTCCTTAATAGCAGATGAATTAGAGAATAAAAGCTTTAGTGCTGGAAAGGAATTTAGATCTCCTCTACTAACTCAAATTTATACAGATAAAAGAAAAAATGAGATCCAGAGCAGTGAAATAATTTGGCCAAGATCACAGAGTTTGGAAACGACAAGGGCAAGATTTTTGAATTTAAGTTTTCAAGCTCAGAATCTACTGGTGATTAAAAAACTATACAAGATTGATTCAGCATTGGAGATTATGCTTTCTGCATGGTCCTTTCTAGCTGGATTTCTCCCTGTAGTGCCCATATTATGGACAGCTGTTATGTTGTGGGGTTGCAGGGCCAGCAGGAAGAATGGCTACTATTTTGGAAAATACCATATGATAAGTCTTAATTCTTCACTCAAAAAAACTTAAGATGGGGGAAACTGAGGCTAGATAGTCAGGAAAAAGATCTGAGGGTTCTAGTAGCATACAAGCTCAGTAGCAATTAGTAATCCAATATAGTAGCCAAAAAAGAGACTGGACTTTTATTTTTTACAAAAAATTGACATATCCAAGAAGGAGGAGAGAGTCCTGCTATATTGTGTCAGACAGCATAGGAAATACTCCATAATTTCCCTAACAGTTGTACCCCAGTAAGTTCCCAGAGAAGGGAAGTATCATATTCCATCTTCTCCTGAAGAAAGACTGCTCAGTGCATTCATTGTGAACTTAGTTTTAGCATTCATTTAATTTACATGATAAACATTTTGGGTTGTGGACCCAATTCTTCATGTTGAATTAATATATCAACCTCTTTCCTTGTTTCTATACGTTTCTTATAGGGGTTGTTTCTTATGTTGCGATAAGAATGTAGGTGTTGGATACATTATCCATTCCAGTGAGGTTATATTTTACAATTTATTCATCCATCCCATGAATGATACAGTACCTCATGAATTCCAGGTTGTCTTTCTTTGCTACCACTGAGACTCATGCTTTAAACAAATTATTAAGTTCTTATTATATGCTAAACTCTGGGCATATAATTAATAAAAAGAAAGACCATCCCTGCCTTATAATCTAAAGAGAGATGATCCACAAAAAGAGTCAGGAAAGCTGGATAGGTAGGAAGAGATGGGATACCAGGAGTTATTTGGCATGGGAAGGATCTTGTTCTGTGGAGTTCTAAGCAGAGCAGCAGATGCAAAGTGGAGTGACTTTGTTACTCTAGTCATGTCTTCTGTAAAAAAGGCATTGATTGGAATTTGGTACTCTACCCTTCATCCAAGAGGAGAGTCAAGGTTAGAGTTAGCAGTGTCCTGGGAAGTTTAGAAATGGTGAGCTTTTCCTAGAAGGAACAATTTTTCTCATGGCTCCAAAACTAGATGGCATAGTAGATGCAAAGTAGAGAGGTAAAATTCAGCTCCTCCTTTTTTGTAGGAAAAAAATCACATTTGGGGGAGGGTGAGTTTTGAATTAAACCATAGCTGTTGATGAATTAATGTGCAAATGAATCAAATAGGGTTAGATCCAATTTCTTTTGACTCATTATTATTATTTTTTCAAAGAGAGAGTCTGGAAATTATCCATTCATACCCAGGACATTTAGTTCTGGAGGCTAAAATAAAGCTGCAGTGACCCTTCTCTGATTGACAGTGACTGAGCTATCATGATGTACTTTGGCATGATTCAGTATCTTTCAGGGTTGTTTCATCTTTTTTTTTTTTTTTTTTTTTTTTAATTACAGAAGCTAGTTAAGTATTTCCAGAATTTTGCTCACCATTAAAAAAAAAAAAAACAAATCCTTTGCATCCTTGAATAACAACACATTTCATTTTTATGACATTTGACATTGAAATTTCAAAGTGTATTTGTATCAATTATTCTCATTTTCCATTTTATACAAATTATGTGCACACATTTTGACATTGCCCCCACTGTGCTCCTCAAAAATACTTCACGTTTACTTAGTTTTATTTTGCATTAAATTTTTTTGTAATACATATATCATTAAGTAGAATGCAAACTCATTGAGGGCAAAAGCTGTTTTTATCTTCCTGTTCATAGTGCCAGTAGCATAGAGGAGGCTTAATAAATACTTGATGAATGTGTTTAATTCTTAGAGCTTAATGCTTACTTTTTTTTTTTTTTTTTTAAAGTGTGACAATAAGGCAGCAAAGTGTTGTAGTGGATAGAGTTGGTTGATTGTAGTGGATGAGTTAGTAGGTTGTAGTGGAGAGAGTTAGTTGTACTGGATAGAGTTAGTTGTAGTGGATAGAGTTAGAGAAGATAGAGTTAGTTGTAGTGGGTAATGTTAGTTGTAGTGGATAGTTAGTTAATTATAGTGGGTAGAATTGAGTTAGTTGTAGTAGGTAGAATTAGTCACAGTGGATAGACTTACTCATAGTGGATAGAGATGGAGGCAGGAAGACTCATCTTCTTGAGTTCAGCTCCGGCCACATACACTTACTATCTGTGTTCTTTCAGCAAGTCACGTAACTCTTATTTGCTTTAGTTCCTCATCTGTAAAGTGAATTTGAGAAGGAAATGGTAAACCAGTATCTTTGCCAAAAAAAAAAAAAAAATCCACATAGGGTCATGAAGAGTTGAATACCACTGAATAATAACTGAACATCACCACTGAATTATACAAACATTTATTAAGCATTTACATTAGACACTGGGCTATGCAAAGATAACAAATCTCTGCCCTCTTAGAGCTTGTGTCTTACTTGGGGCCAAGAAGATATGGTGTGTGTGTGTGTGTGTGTGTGTGTGTGTGTGTGTGTGTGTAAGAGAGACACCATCTATACAGATAAATATAGAGGGACTTCATCAGGGAGAGACCATTAGCAACTGGGGAGGATCAGGAAATGCAGGAAAGAGGCTGTGATCCAAATGAACTTTGTCATTACTGACTCTGCTGAGCTTGATGCAATCAGAATGTGGGTCTCTGAAGGACAAATGGAGAAGTGACACCCTTCCAGCTTGTTTATTTGCCCAGTTGCATGATGTGAATTTGAGGGGCAGAAGAGCACTGAAGAAGTTTCCTTTTGCATTCTCTTACTACCTTTTGTTCTTGTGTATTGGCATTTCATTTAGATTGATTGACATGTCCTAATGTTAATGATGATCAGACTTGATAATTAGGAAAATTTCTCTCTACAGTAGTTATACTAAATTAAATGAACATTTTCTCTCTTTGATCAATTGAACTTTTGTGAATATACAATATCTTGTTTCTTTGACCTTTCTGATCTGGGAATATTTGAAGCTTCAGTGAAATCCCTTTCCTTTCTTTAATTCCATCCTCATTAATACAAGTCCCTCTTAATAAATATAACACGTAGTTTATTTTTTTCTTTCAGAAATACTTTAGTAGATTTTTGATCTTATCACTCTGGATATTCCTCCCTCTAGTGGGATAAATCACAATTTATCCGTTTCTGCCCATTTTAGGTCATTTGTCTTCATAGATTCCCATAAATCCTTCTCAGGGGAACCACCCAAAGAAGGTTTTGGGGTCTTCCTTGCTATTTCTTGACATTTCCATAATTACAGTGAAACTTTTGGGTTATTCCTTATATCCCACCTGAGGATCATGGGAGCATAGATTTAGAACTAGAAGTTGCTTCAAAGGTCTTCATTTTATAGATGAAGGAACTGAGGTTTGGAGGTTAAAAGACTTTCCCAAGGCCACTTGCTAATAAGTAGTAGATCTGGGATTTGAATCTAGGTCCTCTAATTATTCTTCTCCTTTGCCATTCTGCCTCTTCTTTTTCTTCTAATTTTCTAATTAGTTTTATTTTTGTGATGAAAACATTACTTTTGCCCCATTTTATATTAATTTTCTTTATTTTTTATTTATATTCTCTTGCCATTCCAATTGAACTATAAAAGATGAAGAGAAAAAAGAAAAAGACAGCCCTCAAGAAATATTCAAGTAGATAAAATAAATTCCTACCTTGATCATGTCTTAAAATGTACATTTCATTCAGAGTTTAAATCCATCATCTTTTTGACATCCTTGGTCTTTGGACCTCTACAGTCATGGTTTGCCATGGTATTAATAGGAGTTCTTAAGTCTTTTTAAATTGTTTTTCTTTACAATGTTTTTGTTGTTATACAAATGATCCCCTTGGATCTGCTTCCTTCACTCTGCCTCCATTCACATGTATCTTCCTCGTTTGCTCACATTTTATGACATAACAGCATTCTATTTCCATAGTATTTCTTCAAATCTTTCCCCAAGAAGTGGATACCCTCTTGATTTTTAGTTTTTTTACAAGTATGAAAAGAGCTACTCCATATATGTTAGTACATGTCATTGGTATTTTTTATATTGGTTTTCTGTGTTTGGAATGCGTTTTGCAGCCACTTATTTGTACCCAGTTTGGACCATTCAGTTGCCTTTTGGGTGATCTCAATCTCAGTTGCATGACTCACAGCGGTAGAATATCAGAAGAATATTGATATCAAAGGCCAACGTGTCTTTGCTTCAGAGAAAAATCTTTAGGTTATTGAAAGAATTTTTTCCCTTAATGGTGTTTTTTTTTTTTTTTTTTTTTTTTTCCCCAGTTGTATGTAAAGTTAGTTTTCAACATTCATTTTTGTAAGACTTTGAGTTCCAGATTTTTTTAAACATAATTTTTAAGGTTTATAAACAAAAAAAAAAAATGGTCAGGATGATTTCTAAGTGACACTTATCTCTTGTAGAAATCATATTTGGTGCATTTTAATACAGGTATCATAGTTATGGAATATAAAGTTAAAAAAATGGTCCTTGACTTCCATATACTTAGGTCAGGGTGAAGGATGTAAAACAGGGAACAATTAATTGCCAAATTGGATATTATTGATATCGTCAAGCTTCTATTAAGCCACCTACCTTGTGCCAAGTACTCTCATGGACTTTATAGATACAAGCACAAAAAAAGTGAAATAATCTAGACTTTCATGGAGCTTGCATTTCCAATGGAAATTGTTTGTTCTTGTTTTGATTGTTTCAATTGTGTCCTACTCTTTATGACTCCATTTGAGGTTTTCTTGGCAAAGATTCTGCAGTGGTTGACCATTTTCCTTCTCCAGCTCATTTTGCAGATGAGGAAACTGAGGTAAACAGGGTAGCTAGGGTCCACATAGCTAGTAAGAATCTGGTGCTGGATTTGAACTCCAGGCCCAGCACTACATATACACACATATAGTATGTGTGTGTATGTATGTATACTATATATGTAAAATATATACAAGTATAAATCTCTCTCTCTCTCTCTCTCTCTCTCTCTCTCTCTCTCTCTCTCTCTCTATATATATATATATATATATATATATATATATATATATATATACATATACTTCACGAATATAAAGTGAGTACAGATATATAGAAAATGGTTAGATACAGGGTACGTGGGAAGAGAGGGCACTAGCTATTGCCAAGGATAGGAGGTTAGGAATAGTTTTATATGAAAGATAATTCTAAAGCTGTATCTTTTAAAAAAAGTTTCTTATTTATATATCTGTTTGTTTATTTATTGGTAATTTTAGATAGTATTTTATTTTTCTAAATACATGCAAAGATAGTTTTCAACATTCACTTTTGCAAAAACCTTGTGTTCCAATTTTTCTCCCTCCTTCCCCAAGACAACAAACAAGCAATCCAATATAGGTAAAACATATGCAGTTCTTCTAAACATATTTGCATGTTCATCATGCAGAGATGCATCTTAAAAGAAGAAAAGTACTCTCTATATCAAAGCTTCTTAAACTCATGACTCCACATGAGGTCATGTGATTGAATGTGGGGTTTGTAAAAAATTTGGGAACAGAAAATGTATCAAATATTCTGCCAAGATTTAATTTTTTTATGCAAAAGTAAATAAGTACATCCATCTCATTAGTATGCAAATTTGCTTTAATAAATGGTAAAATTATATGCATACCAGAGAACTGTTTTAAAATAAACTTTGTGATTTATTATTAGTAAATGTTTGATTTGTATATCTATTTTATATACCTATATGCTCAGGATAGAGTAAAATTTCTTGGGCAAAAAGGGGTCATGAGTGGAAAAAGTTAAAGAAGACCTGTTCTCTATGGGATGATGGAAAGGGGAAAATACACCCCAGGTATGGGAGATGGATGCTGTAAAAGCATGGATTGATCCATGTGAGAAACAGCCTGTAGAGCTGGATTGCAGAGTGTGGGACCAGGGGCAATTTCCTATGAATCTGGGAAGATAGATTGGAGTCAGGTGTGAAGGGTATGTTAAAGCCAAACAGGAATTTACATCAGAAACTAGAGACCAGAGGGAGCCATTAGAATTTAGTGGGAAGAAAAAATCCCTTGAAAATCGGTGTAAGAATACAATACTTTGGCAGCTCTTTGTGGAATAGATTGGGCTGCTCTGGTGACAACAGGTGAGCTGCTTATGATGGACTGGAGTGGTCAGTGCAAGGCTTCATTGGTGACATTTGAGCTGTATCTCAAGGGACAGGAGCGAGTTAGAGAAGCAGCAAGGAGAAAAGTGGTCATTTGGGAGCCAAGGGTGAGAGTTTGAGATGAGATAGGAGAAAAGTCTTAGACTTAACAGTGAGCATGGTGCATGAGACCCTAGACTGAGTGCAATAGGAAGTATCTTTTTTTCATCCTGTCATTGATAGTTTAAAACAAAGCTTCTTAAACTGTGGGTTGAGACCCTATGGGGTAGTTTAACTGAAAATGGGGGCCACAAAATTATTATTAGTAAATGTTTGATTTGTACCCTATCTTATTTACCTATATCTATCTAGGATTGTGAACAAATTTCTTGGGTGAAAAGTGGTCATGAGTAGAAAGGGTTTAAGAAGTCTTGGTTTAAAGGAGTGGGAGAAAATGGGGAGTTCCATTCCCTCGGCATCATTTGCTTACGTGAGAGCCATATGGGGAAGAGCTTTGACTAGCTAAGGAGATGAAGTGATTAGGATGTGCATGTAGTAGAGTAGAAATAGCACTAGGTATAAAAGTAGCCCTGTCACTTCCTGGCAATTTGTACAATTCATGTAACTTCTCTGAAATGATTTCCTCAGTTGCAAAAAGGAGGTAATATTTACACTGTTTGCCTCAGAGAGTTTGTGGAAGCCAAGCCCAAGACTGGCGTTTAGAGGAGGGGTTGGAATGTGAGGGGGTGACCCATCCAGGTGCTTTCTGAATAGTTGATCCCCTGTCCTTAAGCCATAGCCCCTGCAGGTCATTCGATGCTCCCTTCTTTGTAGATCATGGTTATAGCAACTAAAATTCTAGGTTTGAAGTCAGGTAAACTTGATTTCAAATCCTGCTTTTGATACTTATTGTCTTTGTGACATTTAATGTCTGTGTTCCCCTTGGCACTTCCTTAGGGCTTAACTACTAAATCACAGATGGATCATGGTGAAAAGAGCTTCTACCTTCTTTTTCATTGGAGTGAGTTCTCCTTGGCACTTCCTCCTGCTAAGAAAATCACAGATCCTTCTAGCATTCCTTCTTAGAGACCATGTTATTCTGATCCTCATTTTTTAGATCCTCTGTCTGTTCTCTGCTAAAATCTTTAAAGATTTCCACTACAATTTTCTCTAGGGCCTGGCTTATGAAATTAGAAAGGTTTTAAATATGCTCATGTATTAATTATCTAGATTTTCACAGAGGATATAGTTTGTACTTAGTTTCCTTGTTTAAATTGTGATTATTTCTCATATTTTGAGTCAACATTTTAATATCTTTACCATTTTGCCTGTACTCTAATGTCCATTTATCACCATGGAAGGACATTGAGCATGAAAGTTGGGGCGAGGTGGCTGAAGGACTGAGTAGTAGCCTTCATGGTTTTAGTTGACCACTAGTTGTGGAGGCCCTTTCCAATGCCTTTATCATTTGGGGAAAGCATCGTCCTTTACAATGACTCATTAAATTGAAAGTATACTTAATTTTCTTGAAGTTGGGATGAATGGTCCTAGTCTCCATAGAACATTTTGGAAAACAGAATTCCTAATTTATATTTTCTGTCTAAGGATTATATTATTTCAGAAGGGTATGGAAGACCCCCATTTGGTTCAGTTTTTGAGTTTCTATTTGGAAACCTAAAAATCCCAGTCTCCAAATATATTGACCCTTGACTCTGATACTGCATAAATGTTCTGTTTGGCAGTGTGATGCAATTTACTCCCACTTTTGTTGATGTTGCAACCAGTATACTCCGACTTTTGTTGATGTTGCAACCCGTATGGCCCTATTCACACCATAATTGAATTGCCAGAGATGGCCATTGACCTATGGTAGTCAAGGTCATTTTCGTAGCTGAGATATGTTGTCCATTAGCTGCCGCCGACTTTGTGATGTGGTCTCTTATATTACATGATTCTTTTTAACTTAAATGACATTGTAACCCAATAGATTGACATGTCATATCTTTCCCTTATTGCCTACTTTAGGTCTTTCTTTTGTTTGTTGGGAGAGTTACCATATTTAATGTTTGTTAGGGAATCATTGATTTACCATCATGAGTACCCCCACTCCTTTTCTTTTGACAGGAAGGAATTGAGGCCTGCCTCAGTTAAGTGACTTGTCCAAAGTCACAAAGGTAGTAAAAACAGTCAATAAGCTGCTTTATAAAATTTTCCGCTGAAACATTCTCATTTTCTCTTCATTTCCTTAATTGTTCAAGTTGTAATTTATAATTCATCGAGGACTTTCTTTTTCTCATTGGGTATTTGTTAAAAAAAGAGATGAGGGGATATGCTTTGAACAGTACACATGTAAAATCCAATTAGTTTTTGGAAAATGATTAGAAAAAGAAAAATAACTCATGAAATTCAAGTTATCATCTCTTAGGCCAGATTTCAGATAAAAGAAATTTCATTACCAGGTGAAATAGTTTCCTCTTGAATGTGATTGTCTTTAATCTGTTAGCCATTTACCTTCATTATGTCTTGCCCGTTTTGAGAGGGTGAGATGAAATAAAATGAGGTGGGCTTTGTCCCCATACTCCAGACAAGCCCTACTGTCAGTGCTAGTGGGGCTGGGAATTGGGGTAAGTGGGACATTGGGACCTTTCCCTTGTACTTGGTAATTATAATCTGCTTCCCAATACACCTCCCATTGCTGAGAAACATAATTAGCTTTCTCTCCTTAATGGGCAGTGACAGTTCTAATTTCTTTCCTCCTTTTTTCCTTCTAATATAAACCAAAGAGAGTGTTTTTCTCTGAAGAAGTGCGTCCATTATCAAATAGTAACTTTTCTGCATGAACTCCCAGGCTTCCAGGCCTTGTGGGTAACAAAAGGATTTTCCCTTGCTTTATAGGATTAAATTAAGAAAAAACCAAACAGTTATGCTCAATACATCCTCCCTAGAAAAGTTATGTTGTATTTTCTTTAATTCATTTTCATTCATTGAACACGCATTTGCTGGAGGCAGGAAGACTGATTGATTGTTCGGGGTTCAAATGTGATCTCAGATGTTTCCTAGCTCTGGGATTCTGGGCAAGTCACTTTATCCTGTTTGCCTCTGTTTCCTCTTCTGTAAAATGAGCTGGAGAAAGAAATGCCAAACCACTCCAGTATCTCTGCCAAGAAAATCCCTAATGGGGTCATTCAGGTTAGGGACTAGGAGCACAGAGACAGAAATCCAAGTCCTTACCTTGAAAGAATCTTTATGGCAGTGGGTGGGTGGGTGGGGAGAATAGCTGGAACACTGAAAAGTAAACAGAACACATACAAAATGAAGGAAAAGTTTTTTCAGGGGAGGAATGCTAACAAGTAGGGGAGGAATCATTTCTAGAAGGAAGTCCATAAGCTTAGCCTTGCCACAAACAAGGGTTTCCAAAAGGTTTTGGGGGACAGCTCCCCCCGAAATGGGATGTGAGGAACATGAAGAAGATGTGCGTGGGAAGGAAAAGCCATGGAAAGGATGGCTGTGTGAAATGAGTTCCAGATTGCAAGAGCATTGAGTATTGGGAAGATTTTTGAGAGGGAGGGGTGGCAGCTGTGGGGTGGATAGATTAGGGAAGGGGTGGGACTAGAAAGAAGGAGTTCAATTAGGAGGCTGATTAGAGAGACGTGACAAGACTATTTTTTCAAGGGATGATGAGGACTTGAACTAGAGTATGGTATTAGGAAGGGAGGAAAGGGGTGGATGTGAGATATATTGTAGAAATAGAAGCAACAAGAAGACAACAAAACTGCATTTATAGGGAGAAGGAATAAGCATTTATCCAGTCCCTACTATGTGATAGGCACTGTCGAACTCACTGCAAATTTGGGTTTTTCTTGGCAGAGATACTGGAGGAGTTTGCCATTCATTTCCTTCTCCTACTCATTTTACAAATGAGGAAATTGTGGCAAACAGAATGAAGGGACTTGCTCAGAGTCCCGCAGCTAGTAGCTGAGGTCAGATTTGAACTCATGAAGGGTCTGATTCCAAGTGCTTTACAGCTATCTCATTGATCTTCGCCCAAACTCATGAGGTTGGCATTATTTTTATCCCTATTTTAAAATTGAGGAAGTGGAGGCAAAATTAAGTGACTTGTCCATGGTCACACAGCTAGTAAGTATCTGAGGCTGTATTTGAACTCAGATTTTCCTGGATCCAGTGCTCTATCCAGCACTTCACGGACCTTTGAATTTTTCATTTCTTTTGATTTTTGTTACTTCAGTGCCTCCACATAGTAGGTATTTAATCAACATTTATTAACCGTTCATTTGGAGGATAGATAGTTAACAAAAACTAACCTGGAATCTTAAGTGGCATCAAAGCCTGGCATATAGTAGGCACTTAATAAATTTTTATTGAATTTCACCTTCATCAGTCTTATAAAATATGCTGGAAATATACTATATATACTATAAAATATATATAATATATTTTACAGATGGCAAAATTTAGTCCAAAAGAGATTGAGTAATTTGTCCTTGACAAATTGTCGATGAGAACTTCTTCCTGGGTCTTCTGGCTCCTGTTCTTCATAGGTCCCAGATAGAGCTTGATAGCATCATAGATTGCCCCAAATTCAGCGCCATCTTTGTCATCAACATCCATAAGATGTTGGAACTCAAAGAGATCCTAATGACCTGTGTCTGAATCTCAGCCTTTCTATCTTATACCAAGGACCTCTGGTCAGGTCAGCTATCTATTATTAACAGCTGTGTAACTCTGGGCACACCAATAAATCTCTTTTGGCTTTTCCTCCTCTATAAGGGGATGGGTATTAAAGACCTTTAAGGTCATTTGCTGGAGTCCCTTAAGGGACCTTAAAAAAGCAAGAGGAAACGATATGTATATTTGCAAAATCTGAAAAAAAAAAAACAACGCAACATTATATATGTAAGAATATGCAAAATACAAGAGAATGGAAGGTGGGGAGATGGAGGATGCAATGAAACAACTTTATGAAATGGGGAAAGTCAGGGCACTGGCTATATGATCTTGGACTAGTCACTTCCTGTGCTAAAGCACACAGTAAAGTCTGTTTCTTCATGTATAAACGTGGTCTAAATCTCTGATTCTATAATGTGTCAATCTTCTGAGTAAGACTGGGTGTGATGCAGAGTGCTCAGACAATAACGGAGCAGGTTTCATAGCAGAGTCGGGCCTTGGGCTGGACCTTCAGAGGAAAAATGTATAAATAAATAATACCTTGGTGAGCAGGGCTGATAGGAATGAATTTACATGCATGAGTCTGTCCTGTTCGTGATGAAGCAGGCCCCATAACTCCCAGAGGCTGAAACTGGCCAGTAGATGCCCCGCTGTTGATGCAGTCAGAAAACATCATCAAGGCCCTCAATTTTTTGTTGGATGGAATATCAATAGAAATGATGTTTGGTGTTCTGGAATCATAGATTGAGATCTTGAGGGAAACTTTAAAACTTGAACTTTGTAGGAAGAAACTGGGTCTGAGGTACATGAACTGATCTTGCCTTGACCTTCCCTATTTCCCAAAATTGTGTTGCTATTTTTAAGTCAAGAAATCCTTAACCATTCTATCAAAAACATTTTTAAAGTCCATTTAGTTTTTTTTTGTTGTTGTTTATTGTTAAAATTTTTACTTGGATTTTTTTTTAAAGGACTAAATACCAAAAATGGAAATCAAATGGTCTTTGTCACTTTAGATTTTTAAAAATATACCTGTGTTTTGATGTAGTCCTGGATTCTATGCTTGTGTTCAGATTGTATTAATTCCTACACGGTAGGAAGGAAACAACATTGTGTTCACTTTGTATATTGGGGACTCAGGATGGCTTGATCAGTCTGTATTAATTCCTCCATGGTAGAAAGGAAACAACATTATATTTCCATAGAAAGTATATCGGGGATTCAGGATGGCTTGTTCAGCCTGCATGTGGGAAGGAAACAACACTGTATTCACTTCGTATGTTGGGGACTCAGGATGGCTTGTTCAGCCTGTATGTGGGAAGGAAACATTGTGTTCACTTCATATGTTGACGACTCAGGTTGTTCAGTCTGTATCAATTCCTACATCATAGAAAGGAAACAATTTTATTATATTTAGTTAGAAAGTATGTTGGGGACTCAGGCTGGCTTGTTTGTTCTTATGTGGGAAGGAGACAGCATTGTGTTCACTTGGTATGTTGGGGACCATCTTTCTGCTTGGTCTGTCTGCATAAACGGCATTTTCCTGTGGCAGCTTCTGATGGCTGAGGTTTGGCAGGAGGAGACATCCTGCTAATAGGACATGATTTAAGATGCTGGGGGTGAGGTGATGGCGGGTGCAGGAAGGGAGGGTGCAGGAGAGTTAGTGTTTCTCCTTTTTTAAAGCATCCAAGACTTTCCAGGAGCTCCCGTTGGCCTCTGACAGGCTTCTCCTTCCCTGAAATGAGACAGTGACTTACTAGGTCCGGCCCCCGTGTTCTGCTTTTGCTGGGTCGTGCCCTGCAGATGGGGAAGCCGGCATGGAAAGATTAATGGAGGCCGGCTCCCATCCCACTGAAACCCGGGAGCTGCCGCTGGAAGGAGCAGCATCTGGCTGGCTTGGGTCTGACTCATGCTTGAGGTTAGCGCTGCTCGGCCTCCAAACCCATTGGGTTTTGTTACATCTGGCCAAGCCATCCCGAGCAGCCTCGGCTGAACAGCTGTACTGCAGGTGAATGTGGGGACGGTGTGCTCCTGGGCTGTTCTGTGTCCCAAGGAGGTCCTGATTCCTGGGGGAGGGGAGGAAAGGCCTGAGAAAGTGGTATTTGGTGCTAGTTCCTCTCTGATGTCCTTTAGTGAGGGTGGGAATTTAAAAGAAAAAAACAACCCAGAAAGGACACTGGTTACGGCTGAGCTGTCACAAAGCAGAGGAAGATATAGTCCTTTTTGTTCCCTCAGTGGGCGGACCAAATTCAAAAAAGAAAATAAATCAGAAAGCATCCTAGCAGTGGTCAATCAGTGGGTTCTGGTTCATTTGCCTGAAAATTGGCCCTTTTGTTGGGTAGTTGAATTACACCAATTAGCTAAAGCTTCTGGTGAAGAGCTGTGGAAAAAGTGACTATTGCTGGGGAACTACACTCTTGTTGCTGCCTGTTTGATAGTCATGATCTAAGATGAATTTTTGAAAAAAAGACCCCAACCCATATGCATGGTCTTTCCACTCAAAATGCTTCCTTCTTCCTCCTAGAGTCACCATCACCCTTTAAAGGGGAGCTCATCGCCCATCCAGGACTCTTCCTAGGCCTGACTCCCTCTCCCATAGTGCTCTCTAGTTTTGAGATTCCTTGGTATATGCTTCATATTTATTGCGCATATATTCCCACTGAATGTAAACTCCTTGAGGGTAAGGGGCTGTTTTATTTTGTCTGTTATTCTTGGTAGCCAGCTCCCTGCCTTACAAATTGAGAAAATAAATAATCAATAATAAACAATCATTTTATTTAATAATTTAATGATTAAATAATCATTTTATTATTGGATCCAGTTGGAGGCATTCTATCCTGAACCCACTACCTCCCCATCTCTGTGCAGACTCATTTTCCTTACTGTCCTTTCTTGAACCAGACTTGTAATTCCATATGGTAGGAAAACTTTCATTCATGCAGATTTTCTCCTGCTATGCAACAACTTAATAATAATAATAATAATAATTATTATTATTATAGTTAGGTTTTATGTAATGCTGACCATGGATCAGGCATTGTGCTTTGCAAAAGTGATCTCCCTTGATCCTCAGAACTACCTTGGGAATTAGATGTTGATATTAGGTTTTATAGTTAAAGAAACTGAAGTAAATTACTCCAAGGTCAAACAGCTAGGAAGTGTCTGAGGCAGAGTTTGAATTCAGGTCTCCCTAACTTCAGGACGAGCAGTCTCTCCATTCTGCGATCTTAGTGAGCCACCTGGAACAGCGAAAGAATAAATGACCTGCCCAGCATGGCATAGCCATTCTGTATCTGAGGCTGGATCTCTATCCACCGATGCTACCCTGACCCACAAAAACCTCTCCCCATCACAAGCCAGCTTGAATCAGTTTATAAGAACTAAATGTTAAATTTTCCGTGTGAGCTTTGACATCGTAGAAAATGCTAAATTAAACAAGGGCTTGATTTTTTGTCTTATTCATTGTTTAGATTTTTTTGAAAAAGATGGAGGAAATGTTAACACACATTAAACTTAAAAGTTAATTGCAAAATCATATTTTGGAGGGTGTATAGGAGAGCCAGTTGTTAAACATTTACTATATACCTCTGTCTGAATCCTACTAGTCATCATTTACAAACAATTCCAGATGTTTTCTTCTCTGAGATTTTCTGCTCTCTTTGTAGATCTATTCTTAGTTTCGCCATGCTTGTCCATTAAATGGCTGTCATTTAGGTCTTTCCTCATTTCACTGGGGGTTAGGCTGGGGGTGTGACAAGGATTAGGGAACTCCCGAGTGAGAATCCTTTGGAGAATTGAGCATATTAGGATCTCCCTTCCTTTATTGCCCAGTATTTTTATTCTTCATCTCATCTCAGTGAAGTTTGCTTCCATGTTTGGTTTTTGTGGTCATGGACCTTGTTATTCCTGGACCTCAGAAGTTCTGTATCCGGGCAGACGTGTTTCTCCCTGCGTTTGTTGGTGACCAGGTGAGATACTTGGATTGTGAATCAGGCTTGAAACTGGCACAACTGATACCAGAACTCCTTCCTTGAAGAAGCGGGTCCATAAATGCCGCTCTCAGCCCAAGATAGTGCCAGGTCCTTGTATTCCCTGAAGAACCAGGAGTGGAGGAGGATGGTGGCTTTGGTTTTGGGTTCAGAGCACTGTCAGCTCATTTTAATTCTTGTGGGGTTAAAGGCCTCTGGTCCCAGCCCTCCTGCCAAAGTTCCTCTGTCCTGACAGGATGCTCAGTCTCTGTTCTCCCGCTTTCATCACTCCTGCTGGAAGGACGCCAGAAGCTCTTTTCTGCCGGGACCTTCAGGCCTGTTTCCACTTGCCGATGGTTTTCCTGAGAGGTAGACCTCCAGGTGCAGGCTGAAGATCCTGGGTTTTGCTCTTGTCCCTGCAGCGGCAGACCTTTTTATTTGCTCTGCACCTGATCCCTTCCACAGATGACATCACTCAGTCAAGAAACATTAATTAAGCACCTACTACATGCGGGGCAGTGAGATGAGAATACAAAGACAGGGAAAGTCCCTGAGTCACAATCTAATGGATTGTCTTTTTACTTGTTCCTGGAGAGTGGAAGCTGTCTCCTAAGTAAGGTGAATTCCTCAGCACTTAGCACTGTGCATAGCAAGCGCTTAATAAAAGTGGTTAATAATAAAAGAGAGCAAAATAGTTGCAATAAAAACATAGAAGGGAAAACAACTGATTTGCTTTCTATCCTCTGAGTTATGCATTCATATCCCCACTATATGTGTGTGATCATTTTATATATGTTACATATTTATATTATATATATTACATATATAGACATATACACAACTATTCTGCTCTCTTTTATTATTAAGCACTTTTATTAAACACTTGCTATGCACCTAGCACAGTGCTAAGTGCTGAGGAATATCTTTATCCATATCTATCTATCTATCTATCTATCTATCTATCTATCTATCTATCTATCTATCTATCTGTCTGTCTGTCCACACATCCACACATACCTATATATGTAAAAACAATTCTAAATATTTTTAATAAAATGATCCTTTTTGAGTACATGCATCTTAAAAATAATTTTCAGTTTGGACTAAGCTTTCCTTTCTAGTCATTGTAATAGCCTAGACTTTGTAACTTTCTTCCTTAATATTCACCGAGGAGATGAGAGATTTCACTGTATTTTGAAACTCATAGGTTCATAGCCGTTGCTTTCTTCTGGATGGGACATCATTCTGACCACTCTAAAGGTCTCATGGTTTTCCTCTCTTTAGATTTTGATTAGTGTTTTACCTTAGGAGAAAATACTCTTCCTTGTAACGTTTCAGATGGTTTATTTTAGGAATCTTTGGTTTCAAAAACAACCACTGCTGTTTAAGACAGGAGACCCAAATAGTCACAGCCTGAATTATAAATGTAATTTAAAGATGAAGTTTGATTGACTAATCAAGTAATGCTTGTCTGATTGTTAGTGATGTGCCTTTTTTAAAGTAGCATTTCTTTAAATCCCCTTCTCCCTTCTACTTCTTCTAGCTGACAACCCTAGCCCTCCCAAAGAGGACACTCCAACGGGCAGCCTCGACTCTCTTTCTTCACATTCTCCTACGCCCGCCACTTTGAGTAGTTCCCCTGGACCGGAAAAAAACCACCTCCTTACAGATGGTGGGGAATTGGCGGACTGGGCATCTAACCAGTAAGTAACCGTTTCTCTACTTGGTGATATAAAAATGAAGGAAGGCTAGCCAAGTCTAAATTTGCTCTTTAAATGAGGTCAGAGAATGAAGAAAAATTTCTATGTGTACAAACAATTTGATTAAAGTTATTTTGAGGGCAACAGAGAGATAAAAACTGAAGGAATGTCTGTGCGTTGGAGAAATGACTAACCATGTTACAGTATATGAGTATATTGCAGTATCTTTGTGCTGTAAAGGTGGCAATTTCAAATAAACTTGGGAAGACTTGTATGAAGTGAAGCAGAATGAAGGGAGTATATCCAGAGGAAGAGTTTACAATATGACAACAGCATTATAAAAACGAATAGTTTCAAAAGCCCTGAAAAGCTAATCATGCTTCTAGAGAAATCTTGAAAAATGCTTGACAAAGAGGTAATGGACCCAAGGTGCCAAAGGAGACACATTTTTGTTTATGGTCAATATGGGAATTTATTTTTCACAACTATGTTTGTTGCAAAGATTTTGTTTCTTTTTTTTTTTTTTTTTTTGTTACTTCAGTAAATGGAAAAGAAAATGCTTGTTAATTTAGACCTATTACTAAAATAGTTGAAATCTGGGGATTTATTTGACTGAAGATAACTTTATTAGGTTTGTTTTGAACTTTCCTTGATACTGGTTGCCCTCTTCACAAAGGGAGAGAAATCAAGAAAAGGGTTTTCTTGGATGGTTTCCCAAAATCCTTAGGGAGAAAAAAGGATCCAAGTGTATGAGGTTAGAGTGTGATGAGAGGTTCATGTCATAGAAGGAAAGCTTTTGTCACAATCTGCTTGAGATGTTCTCTCATCAGATGAACAAACTAACCGTGAAAGAAGGATGCGCATTTGTGACTGAGCTGTTTCTAAAATATTCATGTTAGAGAGACCCATAGCCTGAGATCCATTCACCCCTGCTGATAAATGTCAGTGAATCCATGAATCTGGATGAAAAAAAAATACATCTTTCTTTTTCATTAACCTCCCAACTGAATTTTATAATTTTCTTCATTTATTTGAAAGGATTATTTTTTAAAAGGGTCTCAGATATATTTTTTCCCTCATCCTAAAACATACTTTACTTGACCCAGTTTTCTCCAGATAGCATTTTC